>NC_056739.1:169523055-169823055 GCF_019279795.1 Protopterus annectens
TTTTTACAGAAATAGGTAAGGCTTAGCCTCTCCAGCGGCATGTCTGTATAGCTGAAGGCTGATTGCCTGTTTTTTTTTCTGTTATAAGAGGGTGTGAGTTTCTGTTCATTAGGTTAGTTTTCTGCCCCATTTATTCATGCAGCCTGGCTGCTTTCTTCTAAGGATCTTTATTGCAGTTTGCTTCAGTAGCTCTTGCTTTTGTAATTCAGTATTTCTGGTTTCTGGCAGAAGCAAACTGATTATCTTACACTTGCTGTGGGTGGCACTGTGATGTAGTAATTCATACTGCTACACAATTTGTGGTTCTTAGATGGGTGCCTCCTCAGTGGGGTCTCCCTCTCTGCAAAGTCAGAATGCCCTCACTGTATGGATGTTGAGTTTACTTTGATCTGTTTCTTCCCATATCTCAGAGGCATGCTGTTAGGCAAATTAAAGTATCATCCGTTTACCTATAGATGTGTGTGTGTGTGTGTGTGTGTGTGTGTGTGTGTGTGTGTGTGTGTGTGTGTGTGTGTGTGTGTGTGTGTGTGAAATAAAACTTTCAAACAAGTGATGTAACTGTTACTTCAGGTACAAGTGAAGAGAGACAGTGCGATAGCAGTGATGTTTTAGGAGAACATATTCATGGGAGTTATTTAGCAAAGATCAGTGGTTGCCATAAAAACAAGAACTTCAAATGTAGCAAATAAGTTCAGTCAAATTGGCATTTAAAAAGTGGCACAGCTTCATCTATGAGAGAGAGAGAGAAAGAAATTTACTTGGTCTGTTACTACTTCTGCATTTAACAAAAGGGTAGAAGACAGGGTTGTGCACAAGACAGACTCATACGACACACAAGACCAAAGTGGAGAACTTATCAGCTTGCCCTGGGTCTGTTCTTTAGGGTGAGGCCCAAGATCATTGCTAGTTAGATTTCTTCACTTTCACAAGGTGTTCTGTGAGTGCTTGCTAGAAAGATTTAACAGAGAAGTATACACAACATGGTAGTATAAAAGAAAAATAGGTAGCTTTTATGTAGAGGACATAATATTTCTAAGGCTATATATAATTAAAACAAAAAAAAAACAGCATTGTGTAGCTAATTTGTTTCACTACCAAGTGGCACAGTGAGGAATCGAAAGCCAGATTGTCAAAGTGTGCTGCACGGTTTTCGAAACTGGTTCCAAATTCATCTTGAACACTTTTCAGAAACAACCAGCCAACAACTGTTTGTCATGAAACAAGCATATAAGGTATGTAGATGTCCTTCTGTTTAATGTTACAGTAGTCTTAACATGTGGGAGATCCTCCGCTCCAAGCGACCTGACATCGGCAAGCATACAGAAGCTTTTAGCTACTGCAGATACGTGGGACGTTGCATGTGTGGCTTGTCAGATGTCAGCCATAAAAGAAAGTCCGCATGTACAATCCCCAGAACTTAACACTCGACTCGTATGTTGGTCTGCTGCCTGTTTCCATTTGCTGCTTCCAGCTTTCAGATAAGTGCCCCTTTGGGGTTTTAATTTTTTATTGCGACTGCCTTTTCTAATTAGTTCATGTCTTCCAAGAAGGGCAAGTTTAGGTGTTGAAGGCAAATTCCATATAAGGACGGTCACAATCTTATGTCTGCTTTGTCTAGGCCCAAATCATAACCACTGTTCCTGTGCTGTTTGTCAGGCCTTTTTCCCAAAGACATTGCGAAGCCTTCTTTCAGCCTTTACTTAGAGAATCAACATTTGAAAAAAAACTAGCCAAGGATTATGGAGGGTTCTGTGGGTCCATCAGCGAAGCCAGCTTTGAAAAGGAAGGTCATTAAACCTAGGCCTGAATCCACTTCCTGTCGATATTTCCCTTTTGGTTAGTGAAGAGCCGGAGGTATGTTCAGAGGTTGGGTCTGGTTCTTTGGCAGGTACCACTTCGGAGGTCGTTAAATAATCCAACCTAGGCACATCCTCAGAGGCAGTTCAGACGTCTGTATTGGATTGACAGGCAGAGTTGCCGCTTGTGTTGGAAGGATCCAGTGACAAATCTCAGACTCTAATTAGGGAAGAGGTCCCGGTGTCAGTCGTTGAAAGCAGGCCTACGTTAGTTCCTTCCACTTGCCATCAAGCAGAGGTACATGTTAAAAAAATGAAAAAATAAAGTATCTTCTGGCCCCTAAATCACCTCAGTCTGACTGGGTTTTCTTTTTCTCAGGGATTGATTAAGGCTTTAATGGCTCTTGAGCCTTTTACTGCTATTTGTGTTCCCTCTGTTACTTCTTCCGCTGTTAGGAGGGTTAGGAAACAAGGAGATGTTCTTCGTGTTTCACTGTTGCTGTCATTACATTTGGGTTATCTGCTGCAGGTAGCTCTCAGTCGGCCTCATTAACAAAGTCTTGGGTCCTGCGTCAGTTGCTGTCCCTTCTTCCATGACGTCAGGTCGTCAGAGGTTTAAAACATGCAGCCGACACCATTACATCAGTCTTTCTTGCTGTGCGGTGCCCGAAGCAGAAGCAATTTGCAAGTGCCGGTCGGCTGACTCCTGAAATTTTCGTTTTCAAGTTTCAGAACCGAAGTCTTCAACTAAAGCTAAGTACCCCTTTGGGGAAACTTTCTCTTGCTCCTTACCGATGTCAGTAAAAGTTAATTGCATTACTTGTGGAAAGCAAACACCTCATAAAGATTTTCATTCGTACTGTATTCCTTGCCTAGACCCTGACCACGACGTACCTTGCTGTCAGTTTTGTGCTTTATTTAGTCAGCGCACTATCCATCGTCTGTATATTTTTGCCTCTAAATATTTCGGTTTTCTGTTTAGTTATCCAAAAATGTCATCTTGTTAGCCATCCGGCATCCGGGATTCTGAAAAAACGCAAAGATAAAGACAGAGATAGGCCGCCAAGGTCCAAAACTGCCGACAGCGCTTCTCCTAAGCCATTCGCCATTTCGCCGGTACTCAGTGAGGTGCTTTCGCAGCCCCTGATACACTGCTACTTCTGATTCGCAGGCCACTACTGAGACCCATTTGGAGTCCGGTATGCCGCAAGATGCTTCAACTATGGAACCTGCGGATGTCTTTACGTTGGATGGGTCCGGAGCCGCTGTGCAGGCACCGGCTTCTGAGGGTGTATTCAGGCCTCCGGACTTGCATATTAAACTGACGCCTCCTTCTTTACTTAGGCCTAAATCTCGATCCATGCCTAAAAAAACAAACCCAGGCCACATGCTCAGGCCTCTAAACCTAAAAAAACAAATGATAAGAATGGCTGAAGATCTAATAACTGTAATCAGGGGTAGCAAACCCCCCACCTTTTAAGAGGCCTAGGACTGAAGTTGATTATGAATCTTCTGATCGTGATTCTGTTTTTTCTGATTCTTCTGATGAACTGGATTTGCTCTTATCTACTTATGAAAATTCTGATGCAGAGGACTCCGTTCCTTCTGCTTCCCCTCCTGATGATTTTTCTTTTGGGGAAACCTTAGATACTCTAAGGGAGCATTTCCAATGGGAAAGCCAGTATTTTTCTGATTCAAAAAAGAGGCTTAGGGATTTCCTTCTCCTACCTCAGCATAGGCCTTTAGCTATTCCTCCTGTACTAGACATTGATGATGCTTTTTCTGAATCTAGTTTGGCCCCTGATTCCCTGCCTCCTGCTCCTAGGAAACCTGACAGATATTACAGGGTCCCGGATTCCCACAAGTTTCTTTTTAAAAATCCTATTGCAGATCCAGAGACTGTTTCACAGGGGCTCAAGGGCATTAAGGCTTCTACTGCTAAAAATCCTACACCTTCTGATAGAGACGCCAGGGTGCTAGATAGATGGGGTACGAAGGTTTTCACTTCTGCAACCTTGGCCATTAGGGCTTTAAACTGCCAGTTTCATATGTTAAAGTATCAGCAACATGTTATTGGACTGCTTAAACAGAAAATGATGTTGATTCCTGACTGTGTGGAAAATAAAGAATTACAGGATTTAATGCATTCTGCTGAACAAGTTGGAAAACATACTTTGCAATGTGGTTTTGATTCATTAGGGCTGCTGTTACTGGGTCTGTGCTCAGAAGGCATGCTTGGCTTAAGGAGCAATCTTTGCCTGATCATGTTAAAGCTAAATTGTTGGATGCTTCTTTAAATCAGGACCGCCTGTTTGGCAACAAGGCTGAGGAAGTTCTTAAAAAGATGGAAGTAAAGCTAAATCTATGCAGACTATTAAATATTTTTTACAAGTTCAGCCTCCTAGATTTAGTAGGCACTGACCCTCTAAGTAATGGTCCTTTCCAGCCCCTTCCAGGTCTTCTCAAGCCAAACCCAGACACAGCAAAAACCCCAGATTTCAGTCCCAGGGGGAACACAGAACTAAGCAGTGGGGGGCCTCCACTTCCAAATCTGGGAATAATAAGACTCCCCCTATGATAAACTGTCTCAATGACTTCCTTTTAAAATTTCCAGGCACTTATCAACTGACTGCCCCTTTGGGGGGAAAGATTGCTCTTCATGCAAAGAATTGGGAACTCATTACCCAGGACAAATGGGTTTTAAATATAGTGTCCCAGGGATACAGAGTTCACTTTTACACGTTGCCAACACCAAGCGGGTGGCCGGACCTACCCCCAAATCAGTGGGCAGAGGCACAAAAACAAGTACTTTTTGTCCTAAGCATGGGGGCTATTCAACTGAACAACTATTCAAATCTGAACAACTGCTGGTGGCATTTGCTGCAGGGGCAGAGGGGAGGGCTATTTTAAAGCAACCATTTCTAAATGGATTGCATTCATTTCTGCTGTAAGCACCATGGAAAACCTATCACACAGGGCATCAGACCCATTCAACCAGGGCTGCATCTACCTCTACAGCCTTTCTCAGGGGCGTCCCTACTAGGGACATCCTAGAAGCTGCTACCTGGAGTTCTGTACATACTTTCACCAAGCATTATCATTTGCCAATTTTCTCTAAATCCAGAGCTGGCTTTGCCACGGCAGTCTTGCAGGGCCTTATAGCTGGCCCTAATGCTATCTAAATTCCCCCTCCCAACTATAGCTTTGGGAATCTACCCAAATGTAATGACTGCAACAGTGAAACATGAAGAACATAGTGCAGATGTGTACACTTACCATAAATGTAGATGTTTGAGTTTATTCACTGTTGCAGTCCTGGTTACCCTCCCTCCAGCCCTCTAACTTTTTTTGGCTATACCTCTACTTTCCTTTACTCTGCTTAAAAGCCTTTTCTGGTGTATTTGCTTTTTTGTTGGAGGTATATCTTTGTGCTTTTATATTTAATTGCTTCCCATTAGGGGGCACCTGACATCTGGGGCAAGAAAAACTGATGTAATGGCGTTAACTGTATGTTTTATACCCCTGACGACCTGACATCATGGAAGAAGGGACAGCAACTGATGCAGGACCCAAGACTTTGTTAATCAGACCGACCTGAGTGCTACCTGCAAGCAGATACCCCAGATGTAATGACTGCTACAGTGAATACACTTGAACATCTACATTTATGGTAAGTGTACACAACTGTACTTTCTCAGCGAATGACTCTTCATTTGATGTTGATTTCTTGGAAAATTCAACTCAAATTCTATCCCCTTTAGAATATGCTTCCCTTGAGGAAGACTGCAGTAGTCCAAATTCTCCATTGGAAGAAACATCTTTTGGGGAGACTGTTAACAAGATAAGAAAATTCTTTAAATGGGACTTCTGTCAGGTCTCTGAGGTGCAAAAAGGTATTATGATCTTTACAAATGGAATCTCCTCCTCCTGCTGTGCCACCTGTATTGCCAGCATTTTTAGATGCTTTCTCTGCTGCTTCTATGGCCCCAGAGTCACAGGTTGCTGCACCTAAAAGGCCTGACAGATTTTATAAGGCGCCTGATGATTGCAGATTCCTTTGCAAATGTCCTTCAGCCGATCCAGTGGTATCCATTGCTTCTGACAAATCCTGTAGGTTGTTATATTTTCTAAGCCTCGTTCAGATAAGAGAGCAAAATAATGGAAAGATTTGGGAAGAAGGCTTACACTTCTGTCATTTTAGCCTTCCAAGGAACAAACTATCAAACACACGTCTAGCGACTCCTTGGCTCTTCTTTTCTCAGGCCAAGCCCTTTCAGAGGTTCTAGATTCTGACATTAAAATCAAGTTATGTCCCTTTTAGGAGCTTCTTCTCAAGTAGCTAGACACACTATCAAATGCAGTTATGATGCAGCGGAAGCATCATCTAGAGGAGCTGCTTCTGGAACTGTCCTTAGAAGGTATTCTTGGGTGAGGCTTCATCTTTTGACAAATGACATGAAAGCAAAACTGATGAGTGCTTCTGTGGATAACAATGCTCTTTTTGGTACTGCAGATGCAGATTAATCTAAGTCTTTACAAGAAAAGGGAAAGGAACTTCAGGAATTGAAAAAAAAATGTCACGTGTCCCTAAATTCCACAGAAACTTTCCTTCTATGACCTCTTTTGTTAGGAGACAGACACCTCCTCCTCCTCCTCTCTCTCCTTTTTCTTCCCCCTCCTTCTTCCCCCACCTTTCTTCTCCCTCCTCCCTCCTTTCTTCTTCATCTTCCTCTCTTCTTCCTCCTACTCTCTTCTTTCTTCCTCCTCCTCTCTATATTTTCTTCTTCCTGGTCCTCCTTTTTCTTCCTCTCTTCTTTCTTCTTCCTCTCCCTTCTCTCTTTTCTTCTTCTTCGTCCTCCTTTTTCTTCCTCTTCCTCTCTTCTTTTTTCTTCCTCCCCCTCTCCTTTCTTCTTCCTCTTCCTTGTCCTCCTTTTTCTTCTTTCTTTCTTCTTCCTCTTCCTCCAGAACTAAGAAGACTGTTAGACCACCTAAGACATCTTGACTTCTCTTTCAAGTCCCCTTCTAAACAGCCTTATTCAGATAGCCCAGGTAGTCTGTGACTACCAACCACTTCCATGTCTTACTCTTCTTTCTCTTCATAGGTGTGTACTAGGTAACGGCCCTGGAGCCTATATAAGCCTAGCCCAAGAAGATTCCCTGGCATCATGCCACCAAAAGTTAGTTTCCGGTGCCCCTGTCAAGCAAGGCCACTGA
Organism: Protopterus annectens; assembly: GCF_019279795.1. NCBI lineage: Eukaryota > Metazoa > Chordata > Ceratodontiformes > Protopteridae > Protopterus > Protopterus annectens. Next base: position 169,530,066 of record NC_056739.1, read on the forward strand.
AGTGATCCCCGGGGTGAACTTGCTATTGCCCACCCACTCATCAAGATTTCTCTTAAAGAGGGCCAGTGAAGTGCTCTGCTTGACGTGAATGGGAGGTTTGTTCCAGGGTATGGGAAGTCTCTCTGGGTTAGGAATATTTCATCTATCCCTCTGTCTTCCAGCTTGGGCAATTATAACTTAGGATTCCTGGGGTCTCTCTATTGTCCAACACTGGTATTTCATGATTCGGAAAAACCTCCCTCTTTTCAGGGGCATTCCTCAACCTCCTCCAAACCTTCACAAAGTCTTTGGCCCCTATGATTGCTTATTGCAGGATTAGAGGTATTTGGGTATATCCATACCTGGGCGATCTTTCTGGCTCCTCTTCCAGAACAGTTAATTCAGAATATGCAGTTTGCCATCTCTCTCTCCTGCAAAGGTTGAGGTTCACAATAAATTTCAAAAAATCATGTTTCCCCTTCTCAGGATCACATTTTCCTAGTGTGCAGGCTAAGAACAGATCTCATGATGGCTTTTCTTTAATTGTCTGTCACTTCATTTATCCGCAGTCGACTCTCTCTTCCATCTGTAACTGCCAGGCAGTTTCTAAGACTACTGGGGTTTATGGCATCCACAATACCTGTGATGCCCCTGGCAAAACTTCACACAAGGAAGTCTGTGGTGCCTAAAGTCAGTTTGGATGCAGTATGCCCATCATCTGTAGTTTGTCCTTACTTTTTCCCATGCCTGAAGTCAGAGCTTGTTTGGTAGATTTAGCAGTTTATTGTGAATCCACACCTTTCTCTTCATCAGGTTCAACCAACTCAAGAGTTGTTCTCCTCAAAGGAAGGAGCATATCAATATTAGGGAAATGAGGGCTCTCATTGTAGCGCTACAGGCTTTCCATCCTCTTGTTTCCTCCAGGACCTCTGAAAGTGTTTATGGATAACACCACAGTCGTCTGGCATGTAAACAAGCAGGGGGTACAAAGTCGTATCTTCTTTGCAGGTTGGCTCTGATGGCATGGAACTTGGCAGTTCAGTACAAGGTGACTGTTCAAGCAGTTTATATTTCATCCACTCGATATTTGTGGCAGACACTCCAAGCAGGTCTGTGACTCAATCCTACGAATGGATGCTTCACGGGTATGTGTTTCTGGACTTGGTCCATCAGTGGGGTACTCCTCTAGTGGATCTTTTTGCGTCCCCTTTGAACAGACAGCTTCCTCTTTTTTGTGACAGACTCTCTGATCATCTGGTTTTGAAAGTGGAAGCCATATCCTTCTCATGGAAGGGGATGTTTCTTTAAGTAGTCCCCTCTTTCCTCTCATTCAAAACTTTCTGCTCAAAATTCCACAGGACGAACCAAAAATCTTACTGGCGATTCCCTTTTGGCCAAGACAGCATTTTTTCCCTCTTTTGCATTTAGCCAAGAGCAGTCATCACAAGTTACCTCACAGAGTGGACCTTCTGCTTCATCCACATTTGTCACCTTTACAATGGACTCTGTGGGTGATAAACTTTTGATTCCTTTCAGACACCTTTTTTTCTGAGGACGTAGAGTGCTTAGGGTACTGCAGGAGGCCAGAAAACACAATACTGGAAGATCCTGTGTATCTAAATGGAAAAGATTTTCTACTTGGTGTCTTTCACATAATCTGGGTCCACTTTCAGTGGATATCTCAGTTGTTTGTATGCTAGCTGGACGTCTGGACGCTTGGAGCAGCAGATCTCCCACATGTTAAGAATACTGAAATATAGAAAAGGACGTCTAAGGTTATGGTAAGATTTTCATTCTTTCTCTTCCTTATCAATCACATTGTTCAGCAGATTATACCTCTTTAGAACATGGACCTGGAGAACAACAAACTGATTTTGGTCACTCAACATTCTAAAGGATTGAATTAATGTACCGGGGAGTGTAAAGTGAAAAATGAAATCACTTATGGCAGTGAATCCATGCACAACAAGAAACCCCATTTTAGAATGCCACTACTTTTTTTTTCTCATGCTAACTGTACATACTGTTTCATCTTCAGTGTCCTACTGAATGTGGTGAGAACATAACCCCTCTCCAGCACTACAAACTCTCTCAACCACATATCACTTAATGAAGTACAGTACATAATTCAAACAGTTCACTAATTTAGGTACTACATTTGTCTGTTTCTCCCACATGTTCAGTGGACTTTGTAAACCAACGTGTACGTAGTCCACTATATTGGGCTGTCAATATTAACAGTTTGCCTTTTGGTTTAAAAGGCTTATCTGTGTGCAAGTGCTAAAAATGTCTAAACATACTGTGGGGACACAGTTCTATCATACACACTGACAGCTTTTGGGTCAGGAATGGAGGTAAGAAATTAGATTAAATGGCAAACAGAACAAAGGTCTGTTACACTGGACATTCTGAAACTAGAGGGTACTCTAAATACAGAAACAAGTAATTCAGTACTTCATTGAATGTTGTGTGGTTGAGAAGATTTCCAGTGCTGGAAACAGGTTCAAAACTCAGTAGTTTAAAAGTAAAAAAAAGGATGCCAAGGATTTGGCTTTTTTTACTGCATTCAGGATTTGGATTTTAGTCTGAGGATACTTATTGATGAAGATATCAATTATAGTGTCAGCCTAATCAATGGGATCACAATTGTACAAAAGGGTGTTGTTTTCCTATACATTTCCCATGAAAGAACATGGTAGTTAGAGAGCCTGAATCCTTGAGACATATTTTTGCTAGAGAAGCCAGTTTGAATATCTTTCTGGGTACTGGTTACTATGTTCCGAATAGAGGTAATGGTGGGAGCCCACCTACTGGATAAGATATGGATCACAGCTTTAAGCCTACATTTCATTTATGAATGTGTGACCCTTGTGGGTCTTGTGTGTTAGCAAGGAAGGATTGATTAAGGTCATTGTTCTATTTTTAGTCTATCCATTCTTACCAGCAAGTAGCTGATGAACCTTTTGGTTCACAGGTTATCGCAGCTAAGGCCAGACTTTTTATCAGAAGAGAGTGCTTAATGATGTCAAATGCCTTGCACAGGTCCACAGCAGGCATTCCCAACTAGTGCATCATTTAGACCTTTCCTAATGATTTGTGACTCTGAGAAAAAGGGTGATGCAAGCACCATTTCACTAGTGAAACCAGTGGTATAGGTCCACAGTTAGGCAGTTGTAAAGGAGGGAGAGAGAAAGAAAGCAAACCATAATGTTTGCCATTCTTTTCTAGAAGCTTACAATTGGGGTTAAGAGTACATACTGTTGTGGAATTGTTTAGCCCACCTGGTCTGTACCGCCCTTATGAAGTATTGCAATGGTGTTTTGTTAAGGTTAAGAATAGATACTGTTGTGGAGTTGTTTAGCCCACCTGGACCGTGCCTCATTTTATGAAGTATTATAATGGTGTTTTCTTTCCCTGCAAAGCCACACATCCAGTTGTGGTAATTGTTTGGTAAGTAAGGTGACTGAGGTAGACACAACTTGAGCCAAACAATGAATGAGCTTGGAGGAGGAGTATAAGCTGTCAGGATGCAGATGACTTTCTTATTTTACTAGCAGTTATGTCAAATCCGAGTTTTCTTGTGTGCCTCCTCCTTTTCACACCATTTGTATGATTTTGTAGTGCAGTGTCCTTTGTAACGTGTTGAACCTTGAATTTCGTAAGGTGGCACCAACTTTAGAATATTAGAGGTCAGTTGCTTTATAGTCTGTCTTGTCAGTTTGTGTTACAGAGGCTGTTTTAACAACTGCTATACCCAGATGTGCAGATAAGTGCTCATATCACTGATGCATTCCCTGATCTTTATGTTGGTGATCCGTTTGGTTTGGTGAAAAACTGGACAGTTGTACCCCCTTTTCTCATACAGAACGACACTTGCCAATGGAATCCTGCCTCTCTTAACTGTTCTGTTACTTCCTTTTCCAACTGAAGAATAGAGATATTTCCAATTAGTGGGAAGCACATTGCAGTTTCCCATTCCATTTAAATCTTTTTATTTATCCTATAATGTGGCTTTCCAGATTGGGAGTTTTGGTTACCACCAGTAACCACCAAGAATACTTTCTGTATCAGCAAGTCTTAGAGCTTGACTCAGATTGCATTCTGCGACACACACACCCCCACGTCACACATAATGAACACACTTTCTAGGTCCTGCTGGTCATTCTGTATCTGTAATATATGTACACATATGTACAAATGTTTCAGGCACAGGCAATAATGCCCTTCTAACCTGCCAAAATACCAAATATGTCATTCCCATAATAAGAGTCCAAGTTGTTGTTAAAAATATGTAAACTACGCTTGCTGTAATGTAATTTGTTAGTGTATTCCATGCATCATCTGCTCTCTTAGAGCCAGTTAGTACACTTCTCATTCCTGTTTAATCTTCTACACGTTGTCTGATAATTCTCTACTACTGTTTGATAACCCCAAACATTCACAGAGGTAACTGTCAGTAAATGCCCAATGTACCGGAGAAAGATCTCTTCAATATGTAAATGAGACTGCAAATTCAGATATTTTACTCTTTAATAGCTCAAATTTTCACAGTTAGGAATTCTCTTGTATCTCTGTTCTACTCTTTCCAGTTTGCTAATGCTAGTTTTCTTATAAGGTTTACATATTGATATTCTGCACACTAGTTTGTGTATAATGTAACATACAATTTCTATTTTTTTAGACTTTATATATCTTTGTACAGCCTGTAGTTTTTGTTAATATCATTAGCCCAGTTGGCTGATAAGATCAGAAATACTCAAAACTGGATCTACCCTTATACTCAGGTCCTTAAATGAATCTACCCTTATACTCAGGTCCTTAAATTAATCTACAGTTTCACTCCATGTGCTGTATATTTTATGCCTCACAAATCTCATATGCTTTGTTTTTGATGTGTTTATCAGAATATTTTTCTCCTGTGCCCAAATGGTCAGTTTAGTCAAGCTTTTTGACATGCCCTGTCTACAATAGATGTGAATAACCAGTATAACAGTACTACAAGTTTGCGTTGAAGTGTTCTCAGCTCATCATTCCTCCCTGTGCTGTATGTTGGTCCAGTTTGCATAGTTCTTTTCAGTGTAATCTAACTTCACTATCTGAAGTTGCCTCAGTTACTAGTACAAGTTATAACCTCCTTTGTAGAGACAAACATACCCAGACTTAATGGATATCGACTTTTAAATGCATATTGAACAGACAGCCAAAATATGATCATGAAAAACAAAAGAAGAATAGTGTTTAATATAAATTTTTAAACTTGTGAAAAACTGAAATACATTTTTTTTATATAAAAATAACTAACTGGGTGTGGGTGCTCTTCAGACTTCGTTAAATAACATAAAATATAAACCAGAACAAAACTGTTTTATTTATTTTATTAATATCTGAACTTATATAAAACTTTGAACTTGTATAATACCAAAATACAATTCTGTAGTGTCAGACGATATACATTTGTGCACATCCTGCATACATTATCAACACAATTATCAACATATTATGCATGCTATCACCCCAAACCAATCAGATGTATATGTATACACTTAACGTAGACACACGCACACACTGAACCAGGAAAAAAACACTGAACTATAACCACACATCTTCTACATCTGCCAATAGAGATATCATAAATAGTTAAGTACACCCCATGCAAGTCATCAAGCAACTGGGTCTAAGTAATGCAACAGATAATACAGTATACTAAGTTAGACCAACTCATTCACAGCACTAAGAATCAACCTGTAAATCAATAAAATCAATAAAAGGCTAATCAGTAACCATAATTACGGTATAAAATAAAATTATTCAAACTAATTGCAAAATCAAAACTATCCAAATCAAAACATAACCTGCAAAACAGATATCACACCATTGTACTTTTGGGTGATTTCATCTTTCACAATATTAACGGAAAGTCTGATATATGCATTATACAATCTGTTTTTTTATTTGATTTCGACAAAGAATTGGACTTTCCACTTTGAATAAGTAATGCATTGGAGTTACTGTTTTCAAATATAAGCGGTGGTAGTCATCATATTATACCATTGCCGATGTGTGGTACATCTGATCACTTATCACTGGAATTTGTTATAAATATGAATTTTATTTCTATTAAGATGACGGTAACTAGCTATGACTGAAGAGGCTTCAGTAAACACAAAAGGATTGATGCCATAAGAAATGTTAACCAGACTGGCAAATGTCAATAGGACCAGAGGAGGTTACTAGGCTAAGGGCCCTGGGGCCCCTACAAGCCTAGCCAAGAGTCTATCCCCAAAGAGAAACCTCAGTCAGCACCTGTCATTCCTGTCAATGAGGGACACAGGTGGAACCCCTGGGACAAATTTATCTGTTAGGAACTCTGTTTTTAAATACTACTATCTTTCAAACTTGTAACTTTAGAAATTAAAAAGTCTCTAAAATGTTTGTCAGTTTGCTCTCTGAGTGGACAAATTATCCATCCACCACACACACACACACACACACACACACACACACACACACACATCACTAATTAGGTTTACCATGCAAACAAACCGTAGATCTTCTTATTACAAGAATTTTGAACAAAGCTAAAAATAGTGGAGTGAACAAAGGCTCAAAAAAGGGACTTGTTTAATATTGATCTTGCAAACTTGGAAAATAGATAGACTAACAGTTTTTGCATTAGCATGCATTTACTGAAAGACAGTCTGAAACTCAAATGACTGTCATTATTTAGTGACTTCAGTACTCAAGTGATTTGCCAGAAAACCACAAATTTTATGAAGAAAAGACCAACAAATTATAGAGGCTAAAATCTGGACAATTGCAAGGTATGCATACAGTGTAGCAGAATTCCTTCAGTACATTTCCTGATGCTAAGCACCAATTTCACTTTACTACCCCTATGCGCATGTGCAAATACACACACAAACATTTCCTGCAGAAGGATTTATTCTGCCATGGAAATTAAGTAAACAGAAAAAATAACCGACTTTCACAATTAACCCAAATCTAGATGTTGCAGGCTAGTGTGGAGAAACATTGTGCTATCTAGATGTGTGTATAACATAATTCCCAAAAACATTCTGGGAAAATCCAACTGCCCAGATTAAAGGAACCCTTAGGTTGATAGGTAAGTACTAGGCCATCTGCCCAAGGGCATTTATAAGCCTAGCCAGAATGTGATGGCTTTCGCCACCCCCTTAGATTAGTTCCCTGTGCCTCTGTCCAGCAGAGTCATTAGTTCCCTGCGCCACTGTCCAGCAGAGCCACTGCAGTGATCCCCGGGGTAAATTTTCTGTTTCCCATCCACCCGTCAAAGTTTCTCTTGAAGAGTGTTAGTGAGGGGCTGTGCCTGATGTATATTGGAATCCTGTTCCAATGCATGTGGAGTCTCTGGGACAGGAATCTGTCCCTCCAGCATGTCATATTTGTTGTTGTGGTGAGGTTTGTATCTCTAGAGTGTGTGGCTCTCTGGGATTTGTTTTTTTTTAGGTGGAGCATGTCCATCAGTTCTGGGTTGGACATGGCCTTGTGTGTCAGGCAGAGATCACCTCTGAGTAAGCGGTATGCAACAGAGTACAGCTGGAGTTTCTTGAGTCTGGCTGCATAGGGCATCTGTTTGAGGCCAGTAATCCCCTTGGTGATGTACTTTTATGGTCTTTCTAGCTGTTGCAGGTGTCTTGTAAGGTACATCCCAAATGGGGCGTTGTATTCTATGATGGGTCTAATGAGTGATGAGTAGAGAGGCACAATAACCTCTTTTGTTCTAGATGCGAACCCTTTTGTGATTAGGTAGGCCACATAGAAGGATTTTCTAACCACCTTGGCAATATGATTATCAAAGGAGAGATTACTATCTACTTGAGTCCCCGGATCCCTTATTACATTTTCTGTATTTAGGGGACTACCACCTATGTGGTAGTTCGCGGGTGCTTTATTGTTTCCAAAGGGGATGACTATGCACTTTTTGGCATTTAACTTGAGGCCATAATTTTGACACCAGGTATCCGTCTCAGTGAGACCCTTCTGGAGGGTGTCTGTATCAGCCGGAGAATCAATTATGGCCCTAGTTTGCAGTCATCTGCGAACATGGTCAGCCATAGTCCTCCTGTGCTTGCCTGTACCTCTGAGAAGTATATACCAAACAGGGTGGGTCCTAGGACTGAGCCTTGGGGGACGCCACTTGTAACTGGTCTAGAGTCGGACGTAGAGTCTGCAGCTCTCACCATGTGGGTTCTATCTATGAGCCAGTTGGCAACCCATCTCGTGATGTAGGGGTTTATGTTCAAGCTGGTGAGCTTGTCTATAATACTAGAATGGGAATGGTGTCAAAAGCATTTGCTAGGTCTAGGTAGGCTGTGTGGACCTCCTTTCCCTCGTTTAATGCCTTGGTAACTGTCTTAAAGTAGTACACCAGGTTTAGGAGGCATGATTTGCCCTTAACAAAGCCAAACTGGGTAGGGTCCAAAGTTTGGAGGTTCCCAATGTCTCTGTTATTGAGTTCCATGATGATGTGCTCCATAGCCTTGCAGACCAGGCTAGTCAGGCTTATAGGGCAATAGTTCCCGGGTACGTTGTGGCTCCACCTTTGTGGAGTGGGATAACTGTTGCTGTGCACCTTTCTGTGGGTACGTAGCCTGTAGAGAGGCTGAGTTTGAACAGTGTGTTTAGGTGAGGGGTTAGTTCATTTTGGAGCTCTTGTAAGACACAGCCTGGGACACCGTCCGGTCCCATTGAAGCTGTGTTTTTGGCTTTAGATAGGGCTGTTTTAACCTGTGTGTCAGTGATTGACGGGGCCCAACATTCTTCTGGTATGGTTATGGGCCCTTTAGAGGGTGAAGTTTGCGCTAAACCTGTCTGCCAGAATGTTGGCAATATCAGTTGGTTCAGTGTATTTTGTGCCATTCTGCACTAACTCAGAGCAGATCTGAGAGTTTCCACTTAGGTTCTTGACATAGCTAAAGAACGCTTTATGGTTATCTTTGGAGTCATTGGCAATTTTTCTTTTGAAACTAGCCTTGGATGATTTAATGAGGGATCGTAGTTTCTTGCTGATACTGATTATGGATGTCTTTCCTTCTTGGGATTTTACTCTTTTCTGTACTAGTTTCCTCCTCCTGTTGTATAGCTTGATGTCATTCAAGGATGCAACTGCAGTCCTGACATGTGTGTTGTCCTGCCTCAGGCAGCCCTTCGGTCGGCCGGATTCCAAAGTCTGGGTCCGGCGTCGGCTGATGTCTCCCTTTCCCTGACATCAGAGTGCCTAGGGTATAAAAGCGTCAGCCGACGCCATCATCTTCAGTCTTTCTTGCCGCGCGGCACCCGAAGCAGAAGCAGTTCAAGTGCCGGTCGACCAGCTCCTGTGTTTTCAGCTACTGAAGTCTTCAAAAAAGCTAAGTACCCCGTTGGGGACCTTTTCTTGCCTCAGCCGATGTCAGATAAAACTGAAAAAGTTAATAATTGTTTAACTTGTGGGAAACAAATACCTCAAAAGGATTTCCACTCTTACTGCTTACCCTGCCTAGGCCCAGAACACAACGTCTCGGCCTGTACAGCTTGTGCTTCTTTCAATAAACGCACTCTTAGGCGTCGGTCAGAGTTTGCACAGGATTATTTTGGGGAAGATTTCTGTTATATCATGCCGTCGGAGCTTCCGACAGCACATTTACCTAAAAAATGGAAGGATAAGGACTGACACCCGCGGTCTCTGCCGACACCACGCTTAGGCCTACCGCGAGTGTCTCGGTCTCTTCTGAGCCGGTTTAACAACCGCTACAGACCGACGACACCGCCCCACCGGTTACTTCGGTACCGGAGGCCAGCTCGGTGCCGGTTTCTGTTCTCCCCTCTGAGACCGTAGCCCAGGATATTTCTGACACCATTTCAGTGGATAAGACTACTCCAGCACGCGGGGCTGCCAGGCCTCCAGTGTCTATGTCCATTAAGGCCTACACACGTGCTAAGGCTGCCAAACAGGCTAAGTCTCTCCCTCCAGGATCTGACCGATCATGTTAAAGCTAAGTTGCTGAATGCTGCTAGACAAGACAAGTTTTTATTTTGGTACATCTGCAGCAGGTTATGAAGAAGAAAAAAGAAAAAGGCAAAATCTACCAAAAAACTGTTAAATTTTTTGCAGGTTCCTCCCCCAAGGTTTAGCTGGGAACTGGCATGCCAAAAAACAGTTCCTTTCCAACTCACCAAAAAATCAGCAGTCAGGAAGAGGCCTAAACCAGGCAGAGACCAAGAGGAGGGAGGTGCCTACACAGAAAGAAGGTGGCAAGGAACAGACAGACACACACAGACACAGCCACTGCTTTCAACACAAGTGACACACAGTGACTTAACGCCTACCCGGAACACAAACAGCCTCTAGGCGGAGAAAGTTAACCTTATTTTTAAAGACTGGCACTACTGACAAAACACAAGTGATTTGGGACAACCATAGATCCAAGGTTACGGTTTCACACTTTCACTTCTTTTCCACAAAGAAGAATGCCAAAAAATCCTGCTCAAATCAAAAACAGAGGCTCACGCTTGAATAATGGAGAGAACAAACGCAGAGAGCTGTGGAAAGAGCGCAACAAGAGAACAGGAGAGGGTTCTGCAGAGAAAGGAAAAAGTTTAGACCAAGAAAAAAGAAAAGACCAATTTACCGATCGACCTGTCCACCTTAAATACATCATTGTCAGAATTCAAATTCAAAACCCTACGCCAACTTCTTCTTTTCCCATGCTGGGCAAGGAGTCTTGGCTGGTAACTCTAGATCTCAAGGAGGCATACCTGCACGCCCCTCTGCAGAAGAGTCTGCAGCAGAATTCCAGGTTCAGAGCACTCAGCACTCTCAGCATTGCCTTTGGCTTATCTATTGCTCCGAGTACCCACAAAATGCTGTCAGTAATCGCCATTGCACTTCATCAGAATTCAATACTGCAGACCCTGGCGACTTGCTACCACCACGAGACAACAAAAGCTGACAAGACACAAACAAAAGCAAGGGTCATTTACTTGCTACAAGGTCTACACACTGGCAGCAATTTACAAAAGTGGGGAGCTGATAAACAGGGAAGGCTGATACCATCCGGAACAAGGATGGACACAACATTGGGCACAGCAAACTAAAAAAAACAAAGAACTCCTCTCTATGCTTCTTGGCACTAACTCCCTCTAACAACAACAGCAAGAAAAAAGTTAACAGCCTTGGGCTTCATTGGCATCTATGCATAATCTTGGTTTCCATTGGCCAGATTACATGGAAAACTACATATGGTACCTAAAGAACCTATACACCCAACACAGAGTAGAGTTAGAACAATCCCACTACAGAATTCATACTTAAACCAGGGGTATCCATGGGCAGCAGGCATGCCAGTCAAACCCAGGCCTACCCCACTTTACTTGAACCAAGCCAGACCATCAGAATGAGCCTTCCAGACCTAGGATAACATGGGGGCCTTACAGACAAGGGCGTGCAAGAGTTGTGGACACTAACTGTTTCTCTGGGATCCACTTCTGGTTCTCAAATTTTAAGTTTAGCTGAGGACCTTATTTCTTTAATTAGGGGTTCTCAGCCACATCCAGATAGAGGCTCTCAGCCTTCTGTCAAGAGGCCTAGGGTTGAGCAGGTAGATCCCCAGTCCTCCGATGAGGCCTCAGGTGATTCTGCACATTCAGACTACCAGGAGGAGGCCTTCAAGGCCTACGAGGATTCTGATGCGGAGGAATCCATTCCCTCTGCTTCTCCTCCTGAGGAGTTTTCCTTTGGGGAAACGCTTCATTCCATGAGGGAACACTTCAAATGGCAAGGTCAAGAATACACAGATTCTAGGAAAAGGTTAAGGGAATTTTTAAAGCTACCTCAGCATAGACCCTTAGCTATTCCTCCAGTTTTAAATGTTTTAGATGATGTGTACTTAGAATCTAGTGTTTCCTGACTCCTCCCCTGCTCCTGTCAAGCCAGACCGGTACTACAGGGTCCCAGACACACATCAATTTCTGTACAAGGGCCATACTGCTGACCCTGAAACTATTTCTCAGGGGCCTAAAGGGGTTTCCTCCACCACTGCTAAGAATCCACTTCCTTCGGAAAGAGATTCTAGGGCTTTAGAAAGGTGGGGCAAGAAAGTATATACATCTTCCACCCTTGCTATGCGAGCATTAAATTGTCAATTTCATATGATTCAGTATCAGGAATACATGTTGGATGACTTGCAAAAGAAATTGGCTTCTCCTGAACCATCAGATAGAAAGGGGTTACTTGAATTGGTTCATAATACTCAGCAGGTTAGCAACCATTTCCTTCAATGTGGATATGATGCATTGGAAGCTTCATGTAGAGCAGCAATGACAGGTGCGGTCATACGCAGACATGCTTGGTTAAAGGAACAAACATTGCCAGACCATGTGAAAACTAAGCTTTTGGATGCACCATTAGAGAAACATAAGCTATTTGGTGCTACTGCACAAGAGGTTTTAAAGAAAATAGAGGAAAAGGCAAAATCAGTGCAAACAGTCAAAGATTTCCTCCAGGTACAGCCTCCAAGATTCAGCAGGAATTGGCCTTCTAAGCATTGGTCCTTTCCAGACACAGACAAATTTCAAAGAGGCAAAAACAGATGTGGCAGAGGTAGAGGGCAAACTCGAGGCTCCTACAGAGGATGTCAATGGCAGCCTCCGAACCAGAGAGGTGGGGTAGGACCTTCCACTGCCCCGCAGGGGCAATCTCAATGACTTGACTTTGACTCCGCCATCCAGGGCTCAATTAGAAGCACCTTTGGGTGGAAAATTATCTTTATTCTCACAAAATTGGCACAATATTACCAAGGACAAAGACAAAGGATACAGATTCCATTTTCATACACTACCAACAAGACATGGCAGGCCAAACCTGCCACCAAATCAAAGGACAGAGGCACTCAAACAAATAACAAACCTACTTCAAATAAGAGCTATAGAAAAGGTTCCTTCTGCAGAACAAGGCCAAGGATTTTATTCAAGACTGTTCCTTGTTCCAAGAAAAGAAAACCAATGGAGACCCATTCTGGACTTGTCCGCACTCAATACTTACCTTATTGTGCCAAAATTCAAAATGCTGACTTTACAGCAACTCCTTCCCATGCTGGGCAAGGGGTCTTGGTTGGTAACTCTGGACCTCAAGGAGGCATACCTGCATGTCCCAATCAGACAAAGTTGCAGAAGATACCTCAGATTTCTTGCAGGCTCAGAGCATTATCAATTCTCAGCATTGCCCTTTGTCTTAGCTACTGCGCCTAGAGTGTTCACGAAATGCCTGGCAACAGTAATTGCACATTGCAGACTTCAGGGGATACAAATATACCCTTACCTGGACGACTGCCTTATACAAGCGGACAGCCAACAAGCCTCGTTAAAAAACTTGGACTATGTCATTCACCTACTGCAGGCCTTGGGATACACAGTCAATATTCAGAAATCAAGTCTCGTACCATCCCAACAAATACCTTTCCTGGGTGCCACACTGGACACAAACACCCAGATGGCATTTCTGACAAAAGAAAAACAAAAACAATTACCAGAATACTTCAGAAAATTAGCAACACACACCCAGATGACTGCAAGGAAAATCCTGCAGGCCCTGGGGTTCATGGCATCTTGCATTCTTCTGATTCCACATGCAGGGCTGCATATGAGGAAACTACAATGGTATCTAAAAAGTCTATGGTCTCAACACAGCCACAGCCTAGAAGCATTGATCCCACTCATTCCATGCCTTCAAAAGGAATTTCTGTGGTGGGCTCAAGCAAGCCAGATAAACAAAGGTCTGCCTTTCAGCAAGCCTCATACAAGTCAAACCATAACAACAGGCGCCTCAGACCATGGATGGGGGGCGCACATGGAGGGCAGATGCATTCAAGGACAATGGACACAAAAGAAAAGCACCTGCACATCAACCAAAAAGAAATGCTGGCAGTGATACATGCAATCAAGGCCTTGAAAAGTTCATGCATCAGGGCCATCTACTAATAAAGACAGACAATACCACAGTTATGTGGTACATAAACAAGCAAGGAGGTACCCATTCCTACCCTCTTTGCAGACTGGCAATGAATCTCTGGGATATTTCCCTACAATTGAAAATAGAGCTACAATCCCAGTTTGTACCAGGGAAGGACAATGTTCTGGCGGACAGCCTAAGCAGAAACATCATGGATCCACACGAATGGATGTTGCATCCAGACATTTTCTTACAAATAACTGAAGCATGGGGAAGGCGGACATAGATCTTTTTGCCTCCCACTTCAATCACCATCTGAAAGTTTTGCACAAGGACATACCATCCTCAAGCATGGAAGGTGGACGCTCTCTCCTTCAGTTGGAACTCTCTAACACTATATGCCTTCCCACCTCTTCCTTTGATGACCAAGGTGTTACTAAAGATCAAGACAGAGCAACCGAAAGTCATACTGATAGCTCCAGACTGGCCAAGACAACACTGGTACCCACTGCTACGGAGCTTGACACACACCAATCCGTGGCTCCTTCCTCAATGGCCACTTCTGACACAGCACAATTACAGGACACTACACCCCAGCTTGAAAACATTGAAGCTGACAGCTTGGAAGATTCCATGACTATTCCTCAGGATACACTTTCCAAAAGGGTAAAAAATATCATCCTGGAGGCGCGCAGACCTTCCACTAGAAAAACATACTCAGCAAAATGGAAGAGATTTCTTATCTGGAACAGCAAAAAGGGTCAAGACCCATCAGTGATGAGCATTCCACATATCCTAGAATATTTGGCTGAAATGCTCCACAATGGACTTTCATATTCTTCCATAAAAATACATGCTTCTGCAATATCTGCCCAATATAACACTGATCCGCCTGTATTTTCTCACCCATTGCTAAGACAGTTTCTAAGAGGTATAAAGAACATCAACCCTCCAAGGAAACCACCAGTGCCTGCATGGGACCTCAACTTCATGCTGGAAAATTAACTCTTCCTCCCTTTGAACCAGCAGCATTTTCAGAGTTGAAATTTCTGTCTTGGAAGACAGCTTTCCTTCTGGCAGTAACCTCAGCAAGAAGAGTCTCTGAGCTACAGGCCCTTATGGCAATACAACCATTTCTCATTTTTCATCAGGACAGAGTTTCTTTGAGAACCAATCCGTCATTCATGCCAAAGATGGTATCCAGGGTGTCCCTGAATCAAGCTATTCACCTGCCTACCTTCTTTCCCAATCCTCAAAATAAAGGAGAGAGACTTCTGCACACCTTGGACATACACAGACAGTTGCGCTACTACTTGGACAGAACAAAGTCTTTCAGAAAATCTGACCTGCTTTTTGTAGCTTGCGCTGCTGGATTGCAGGGAAAAGCAATTTCCAAACAGACAATTTCTAAATGGATTGGAAATTGCATTCGATTCTGCTACTCTTTTCATGGAAAAACTGTGCCAGCTGACATCAGGCCACATTCCACCAGAGCTACAGCCACCTCCACAGCCTTTTTAAGAGGAGTGGCAACAAAGGACATTTTAGAAGCTGCTACATGGAGCTCCGTGCATACATTTTCCAAACATTACAACCTGCCTTTATATTCCAGATCCAGAGCAGGGTTTGCTTCTGCAGTCCTGCAGGGCATTATAGCTACACCATCTTTGTCTTGGTGCCTACCACCCCCAGGTTGGCTATGGTATTCAACCCATATGTCAGGACTGCAGTTGCATCCTTGAAGGACATAGTACAGTTTTGTACCTACCATAAATGTAGATGTCCGATAGGTATGCAACTGCAGTCAGGTTTTCCCTCGTACCTACCCCTCTGTGGTATTCATTTGGGTTTCTACCCCTCTTTTTAGCTACCTGGGGTAATCTTTTATGGTGTATTTGTTTTTATGTTGTTGTACTTGTCTGGAATTTTTTCTCCATTTTCAAAATTTAGCCTTCCTTAGAGGGCATCTGGCATCTGGGGCAAGAAACACTGAAGAAGATGGCGTCGGCTGACTCTTTTATACCCCAGGCACTCTGACGTCGGGGAAAGGGCGACATCAGCCGACGCCGGACCCAGACTTTGGAATCCGGCCGACCGAAGGGCTGCCTGAGGCAGGACAACCCATATGTCAGGACTGCAGTTGCATACCTATCGGACATCTACATTTCTGGTAGGTACAAAACTGTACTTTTATGGCAGGGGTCCACCAGACAGGTTTCCTTTTCTTGGAGGAGTGAGTCTTGGTTTTACTTGGGATAGCACAATCCATGCATTCCTGCAGATGCTCATAGAGTGCCTTTGTAAAGGTTTTCAGCAGCTTGGACAGCATTGTCCTTTAGCATGGGGGCTGTGAACCTTTCCACCTCGGTCTTAAGTAACGTGAAGTTTGCTTTTGAAAAGTTTTTCACAGTGGTTTCCTTGATTGGGGGTGGGGGCAGAATGTGAATATCCAGAGTGATTAGTCTATGGTCTGATCTAACCAGTGAGGGGTTGACCTCCAGTGTGGAACACTGGTCGCCCATGTTGGTGATGACAAGGACCAATATTTTTCCTCTGGTGGGGGTGTTGACCAGTTGATCCAGGGCATTTGAGTTTATAAATTCTAGGAAGCGTTGGGCAAGGGAGTTAGTACTTGAGTAGTTCTCCCAGTTTATGTTTGTTTAATTGAAATCACCCAGTATTAGGGTGTTTGGCAGGACCTTCATATTTCCCAGTGTCTCCAGAAATGCAGAATGGGGGTCCTGGGTCATGGTGGGTGATCTGTAGCAAGCTACAATTTGGATTGCAGTTTTGCCTGTTGTTAGTTGCACATGGATGATGTCTGATGCATTGTGCTGCGCCACTAACCTGGAGGTGTGGGTTTCCTTGATGAATATGGGTACACCCCCGCCTTTTGTGTTTCAGTCCTGGTTCTGTGGCCAAAAGGTATGGTATGAGTTATAGCCTAGTACTGCTGGGGTGCTCTCAGGAGCCTTAAACCAGGTTTCTGTTACTGCACAGATGTCGATGCTCTCCATACTGAGGAGTGCCTCGAGTGCGTGCATTTTGAGGTTTAGACTTCTGGCGTTGAGTAGCATTACCCTCAGGTTTTGGTTACTTGTGCTATTTATGGTGGTGGGTTTGTCTTTTGAGCCTTGCCTAAAAAAGGCACTATGGGGGCGGCAAGAGTCTTGGCCAGTATTCGAAAGCCTAGGGGTGACAGGTGCAAGCCATCTCTTGCGAAGCAACGTGGCTTGTCGAGCATGTCATCCCAGGCAAACAGATACTGGATCCCCTTTGAATGACACCAGAAACTTAGCCAATTGTTGAAATTGATCGTTTTTTCTTTATACTGTGGCATCATTCTTGGTGAGGGCAGGATGCTAGTCAAGGTCATACCGGCCTGGAGTACATGATCATTGAACTCTTCCTTGTCGCTTTTCATATGGTCCAGGGAGGTATGTCTGAGGTCATTCACACAAATATGGACAATGACAGAATCGTATTTCTACTTGTTCTGGAGTGACCTGAGTGCTTGTGTTATGTGGCGGATCCTGGCGCCTGGCAGGCAGCTAACTGTAACCTTCTCCTTGTCCAGCCTAGAAAGTGAGACATCAGTGTGCCTGACTATAGAGTCACCTGTTACTAGTGTGTTGGGTATGTTATTGTGCCTTAAGGGCTGTGATTGCATGGCACACTGATTATGTGAAGTATGTGTTTCGTGGTTGGTGATGGGGTGTGGAGGTTGCTTGGATATCTGCTTTGGAGGTCTCTTTTGCTTTTGCAGATATTTATTTAGAGCCTCCGTGTATGTTTTCATGTATTCATGTGTGTTATTTGCCTGTGTTGGTTTATTACGTCTATGTGAGACTGGTGGTGTGTTGCAAGTATTACCCTTCTCCTCTTGACTGTCAGTTCGTCTTGGGTTGAGAGAGCTTTGCCTCCAGTTTGGCTGTATAATTGCATCTCTCGCATATATTAGTGTTTGGTGGTAGGAGGAGAGGGTTGTCTGTGTACATGAGGCAGTTGTAACATTGCCTCAAAATGCCCAGATTTACCAGTTGGACTGGAGAGTACACCGGAAACTCCCCTTTGGACATGCCTGAATAGGTAGAGTAAGCTGTTTTTGTGATTGGCTGGTGGAGACGAATAGAGAGCCTTGTCCTTCTGGACAGTATAGGGGGGGTTAGTGCTAGGGTTAATTAGTGCTTGCTATGAGTTTTAAGCAAGTGCTTGACTGTGAAATGAATGGTTTGAGTGCTAAAGTGAAGGTTTGTCTAGTTCCAAGGGAAAAATTGAAGAGTAGACTTAGTGGAGCCGAGAATAGTTTAACTCTAGCTAACCGGCACTGCCCGGTGCGCAAAACCGCGCAAATGCGTTTTTTATAGCAGGGATGTGAGAGAGAGAGAAATTAGCCCAAAATAGCCAATAAACTACTAACTTCTGGCTGAAACCACTCCTCCAGGGACAGATAGGCTGCTCAAAGCTCCCCTCTCATAGGTGAACAGAGAAACTTCCTTCTATCCAAATAAGGTATGGGAAACACAGAAACTTGTAACACACCCCTGGATTCAGCAATAACCTCTAAACTGGACTGTACTAGTTCAGAAAGGTGGGAAACTAGTATTTTTTTTTTCAGAAAATAGAGCAGATACAATCAAAACGACACTTTAAATGCACAGAAAAGGCTGTCGCACTTTAGTGTGTAGCCTACAACAGTTAAACAGATTATTTAAACACACAAATGAGTTAATTCAACTGCAGGCAGAAAATAAGTACAATATGTAGCAATAACAAACTTTTTAAAATCACAGAAACGCTAAAAAAAACTGGCGTTTTAGGCAGAATTAGTGAAGACAGCAAGAAAAGCAGAAAAATACTTAATCACTCTAAAGTCACTCTTTTGTCTCTCTGCTGCTGTAGACTCTGCAGAACACTTGGAAGGCACTTGCTGAGCGGAGATACAAGCGCAAAAACTGTGCAAATGCAGTTTTTATAGCAGGGAAGAGATAGAAATTAGCCCAAAATGGTCAATAAACTACTAACTTCTGGGCTGAAACCACTCCTCCAGGGACAGATAGGCTGCTCAAAGCTCCCCTCTCTCACAGGTGAACAATGAAACTTCCTTCTATCCAAGTAAGGTATGGGCAACACAGAAACTTGTAACACAGCCCTGGATTCAGCAGTGACCTGAAAACTGGACTATACTAGTTCAGAAAGGTGGGAAACAAGTATATTTTTTTTCAGAAAATAGAGCAGATACAGTCAAAACAACACTTTACCAATTAACCAGTTAAAAAGCTCAAAACTGAGTCCTGTTCCAGCAGTCTTCAATCAGACAAGTTCTAACTGCAGACTCCTGCCACTAGGGTACAGAGAAACCTTCTCCAAAAAAGACGGCCAGGATCAGTGCACAAGTTATACAAACAAAGCTAGATCCAGAAGGCGTGAATCTAGTCTATGCTACAGCAAACAAGGCGTACCGATTTCATAAAGAAGCAGTTCAAGTAAGCATGCGTGATGAGCTTTAACCAGAAATTCCCAGCTCAGAAGGGCAGAATCTAGCCTTTCCTCCCACAAGAGTGCAGACCACAAACCTTCTTAATGTAAAATGACTGGCCTGAAGCCCAAGTGCTTAAACCAAAGGCCTTAGAATAACAGTTACAATTTAATCAGGCTACTAACAGGCAGCAGAATAAATGCAATTGAGTACTTTTAAGAAGAGGCAAAAGTAAAATAAGGTAATAAAGTAGGAAGAAACACAAATACAGTAAGGCAGATGAAGTGGAATATTTTTTTTTTTGTAGAAGGAGGAAACAGAACAGATTAAGATACTATAGGGGAATGTCCTTCCCAAGTGCTCTGTACACAGCAGAGGAGATGGGACTGGTAGGAGTATCTGAAATCAAAATATGATTTCACTGTACTCAGTTGAGTGAGCAAATGAGATGGGTCCAGGAGGAGTGTGCAGAAACAGATTTACAGCGGGGGCAGGCAATTCCAAAGCCACCAAGATTAACACCACAACAGGAAACCGGGAGGGAGAGTGGGGAAATAATTGCAGATAGACTGAGATGCACAATATTTACTGAATCAAATCTTAAATAAGTGCAGAGAAAAGTATACTTAAATCAGCTTATGTCCAGTTGATATATGCAGACAAGTCTCAGTAGCCAGCAACTCCGATTAAAACGATTACTGGAAATGTAATCAACACAGATTTTAATGCAAGCAGAACCCCCCAGGCTAACACTAACACAGGAATTTCAAAGCAGTCTAACAACTTTCAATGAGCCCAGATGGCTACACTTTCTCACACTTCAGGCAGCTAACTGTCGATAGACAGTAAATTCAGGACTAAACCCTGGTATGGAAAAAAGTAGCCTGAAACTGAACTCCAGATATGCACTTTCATTTCAGTGTAAAAAACACACATTGAGTTTTCACTCTACTATACATAATTAAACTAAATCCGCACTTTAGTCAAGATTAAGGAAGAGGGGTCACTGCAATAGCAATATGTTGAAAAATAAAAAGCATATAAGCAGAACAAGGAAAAAAACTAATACTGCCCCAGTTAGTTCCTCTTCAGCTGTGTTTGTGTAACCCTGGAAAACATTACAGTTTGCTATTTTCCTCAAGTGGGGTGGATGGATCCAATAGTTGAGATGCAACCCCCCCCCCCTTTCATCAAAGGATGTGCTTAGTGTTGCAGTCAGAATTGCAGAAGGAGTCAGTACTGGGCACATTGCGGGTGCTGCAAAGAACACTTCTGGCCAACATCAAAGATTGAAACAATACTAATTTCACAAACTTTAATCATACTTTGACTTAGGAATGGGGTATAATTCCAGTCATGGTATTCGACACCCAAAAGACTTGGAGAAATTAAAGAGAGAGAAGCCTTATCCTAAACAGCAGTCATGATCATAAAATATCTGTGGTATCCATGTAAGATCTTGATTACTACACAATAAAAAATTAAGATACGTTATTTTAAGCATTTCTTTTGGAATCTAAGGCTTCACCTGAGTACTACTGTTTCAGGTTTCTCCCAAATTAAGTTTCTTCACTGAGCTTCCTGGAAAGAGGCATTGTTTCAGGGGATGTTAATTTTATGGCGAACAATTAGAGTGCCTCCTTTCTGTTCCATGAAATTTAATGTTTTGCATTACAGATTGTACGCTTAGTGCTTGTGATTTACTGCAGTAGAATAGCAGAGGTTCATGTACTGATGTGCAGAAGGGTGTATTTTCCCATTCACAGAGATTGAGTTTAACTAACACTGAATTAGCCTATATTCATTTTGATGTTATAATCACAGAAATTCACTACAGGAGAACAGTTGTTGGATGCATCAGTTGATTCATCAACAGCTCATACATTACATGCATGTACCACCTCTCTGCTGGCAGTTCTGGCATTGCAGGTGTATGCCCACCTATGTTCCAGAAAGGGAAAATGTCAGTGTTAGAGGCAGATTCTCCATAAGGATTGTCACGAATAGTGTGTCTTTTGTTTTGGTGCTTCTCACAACCATGCAAAGTGTTCTGTTTGCCAAATATTTGTCCCCAAGACCCAACATAGTCATATCTCCTCCTTGTCTATGTACTTGGAGAGCCAGCATCTTAAATTGTTTGTGCAAGGTGCTATGGAGGAATCTTCCCATCCCGAAGGTCAGCCACCTGCCAAGAAAAAGACCAAAAAAGTTGTCTGATTTGGCTGCTAGCCTTCCTCACCCTCGGATTTCTCTCTTGAGGCTGATGAAAGCCCAGAGGATCACCCGGCTGTTCGATTGAATTCCTGTGCCTTGACCATATCAGAGGTCTGCATGAATTCAACTTCTGTCACATCCTCAGAGGCTTTCAGACGTCCGTTACGGATGTTGAGGGAAACCTCAGCTGATTATTTCAGAGGGACCAAGGAGGATTCCGCAGATACTTGTTCAGGAGGAGATTCCTACTACATTAGTTGAATGTAGGCAAGGTTCTGAACCTCTTATGGAGTTTAGGGCAGACGTCCCTCAAAAGGAAAAAAAAAGCGCGTTTCTCCTAAGGATCACCAGAGTGAATCGGCAGGATTTTACCTAGGGGTTATTTAATGCGCCGATGGCCTTGAAGCCTCCCCAAGGAGTTTCTGTCCCTGCCATCCCAGTCGAGAGGCCCAGAGAGTAGGACTCCTCTGAAAAGGAATTGGATTCAGGTAAATAATATTTGGCATATTCTTCTCTCATCCCTTCTCTTTTGGATTACTGGTCTGAGGAGGAAGACAGTCTTAGGCCAGACTCTCCCTTTGAAGAAATTTCTCTTGAGGATACCATTTTTCGTATGATGGAATTCTGTAAATGGGACTGTTCTCAGGTTTCTGACATTCAAAAAAGGTATTATGATCTCCTCTAAATGGAGTCCCCTAAGCCCTCTGATGTCCGATGTGTCTTGGCTACCCTTTTAGATACCTTTTCAGCAGCTTCTGTGGCTGTGGATAACCACCAGCCCTTAAGTAACCTAACAAATTTTACAAGGTGCCTGATGAGTACAAGTTCTTTTACAGCTGTACTTCTGCTGACCCTTCTGTAGTGCCTGCCTTTTCTGACAAACCCTCTAAGCCTTTGCCTTCTATTAAACTACCTTTTTCAGGTAAGGAAAGTAGGGCTATGGAGTGGCTTGGCAAGAAGGTATATACTGCTGCCACAATTGCATTTCAGACTGTTAATTACTGCACCCATATGACCAGGTATGTTTTAGCCCTCTTTTCTCAGGCTTCCCAGGCTATCTCTGACCTTCCTGATTCTGAAGGGATGGCCTCTACCCTCTCTTTACTGGGCTTCACTTTGCAAGTAGCCCTCGATGGTATTAAATATAGCTATGATGTGGCTGATGCCTCTTCTAGAGCTTCTGCTTTTGGTTCTGTTTTTGGACTTTACTTTTGACTTCATCTCCAGCCTTTGCCTGATGATATTAAAGCTAACCTGTTGGATGCTCCTTTTGTTAATATGAACCTTTTTGGTTCTGCGGCTGATGAGCTTTTTAATTGTTTGCAGGATGGATAAGGCCTTGCAGAAATTGAAGCATATTTTTGTTTCTCCTGTTCCTAAGTTCCCGAAGAATTGTCCATCTAAATCTGCTTTTGTTTGCAGAAAACCTCGCCTTCCTCCCAAAGGTAAGATGAGTTCTAGGCAAGTTCCTCCTGCCAAATCTACTCAGACTCCCACTTCTTAGAAGCCTCCTTTTCAAAACAAGCCAAGTTCTATCTGGCTGTTTGCTTCCCCCCTTCATAAGTCAGGTTCCCTTATCTGCATCTTTTCATGTCCCTTCCCAGTTGGTTAAGGATCACTCAAGACTCTTGGGTTCTGTCCATCTTCTGTCAGGAATACTTGGTATGGAAATCATTTCCTTCTTTTCTGGGCATCCTCAACCTCCTCAGGAACAGCTTCCTTTCTTCCCAGTATTACTTCAGGGCCTTGTGACTGAAGGTACCATTCAAGCTGTGCCCCCTTTCCAGGAGGTGAAGGGGTTTTATTCCATAATGTTTGTGGTTCCCAGGAAGGAAGGCACCTGGAGACCTATTCTGGACCTTTCTCAGTGCTACACCTTTCTGAAAATCTCTTCCTTTTAGATGTTACCCCTTCAGACCCTGTTTGTTTCCCCGTCTTTCCTGGTCTCCCTGGATCTCAAGGATGCTTATCTTCACATCCCAAGTCATTCCCTTTTCAGGAGGGTTTTGCTTTTCTCTGTTTCTTCCTTGCATTTTCCGTTCTCTGCTTTTCCTTTTCACCTTTCTACTACCCAAAGGGTTTTCACCAAATGCCTTGCTCCGAATCTTTCTTATCTGGATGACCTACTCATTCAGGCTTCCTCCCCTGAAACCTTGCTTCAGCACCTCCTCTGTACTTTTTTTTCCTCTTACAAAGTTTTGGGTGTACAGTAAACTTCCATAAGTCAGTCCTGGTTCCTTCTCAGGATTATGTGTCTCTCAGTTGCAGGCTCCAGACCATCCTTATGCTGTCTTCCCTGTGCCTTCTCCCAAGCCTCTTTCTCTAATCACCATTTTTCACTACCTTCTTCCTCAGGTTTCACTTGCAGGGAGTTTCTAAGGTCATTGGGTTTCATGGCTTCCACCATTCCTATGCTATCTCT
This sequence comes from Protopterus annectens, assembly GCF_019279795.1. NCBI lineage: Eukaryota > Metazoa > Chordata > Ceratodontiformes > Protopteridae > Protopterus > Protopterus annectens. Next base: position 169,554,123 of record NC_056739.1, read on the forward strand.
AGCCAGGCGTCATATGAGAAAACTACAGTGATCCGTAAAATCAGTATGGCTCCAATATTGTTATCCTCTAGATTTTCAAGTCCCTCTTCTTCCATGCCTCAAATGCTGTATTCAGTGGTGGATTCATCAGCTGTCTCTCAACCCAGTACTTCCTTTTCAGCCCCCAGTTCCCTCTCGGAAACTTTTTTCGATTGCCCCAGACATGTGGTGGGGAGCGTCTTTCGTTCTCCTCAAGGTCCAGGTTCTCTGGCCCCCTCATCAGAGTTCAGACCACATCAGTATCAAGGAGATGAGAGCTCTCATTTTCACATTTCAAACCAATTATCCCCTTCTTTTGCCAGGGCCTGTCAAACTCTTTACAGACTATACTACAGTGATCTGGTACAGCGACCAGCAAGGGAGGACGTGGTCCTACATTGTTTGCAAGGTAGCTCTTCAAGTTTGGTATCTAGCTGTCAAGTATCAAGTGACTCTTGAAGCTGTATACATTTCTTCTGAGCAGAACATAGTGGTGGACGCTCTGACCATGTCCAAAACACAGGCTCATGAATGGATGCTTCACCAAGATGCGTTTCTGGACTTTGTCTATCAGCGGTGTACTTCTGAGGAGATATTTTTGCGTCCCCTTTGAGCAGACATCTTCCTCTTTTTTGCACCAAAGTTCCCAATCCTCTGGCTTGGAAGGTGGGCACCCTATATTTTCCTTGGAGGAGATGTTTCTCTGTGCCTTCCCTCCCCTTCCTCTAATTCTGAGGGTCCTGCTCAAGATAGAGCAAGACTCCCCCAAAATCTTTAGTTCATAAGTGCCTGGAGCCTTTACATATCTAGCCCATAGGATTACCCTGGCATCATGCCACCTGACCTTAGTTCCCAGTGCCTCTGTCGAGTAGAGCCACTGGAGTGATCCCCAGGGCGAATTTTCTATTTCCCATCCACTCATCAAGATCCTGTTGGAGGGCCAGTGAGGTGCTCTGTTTGACATGTATGGGAAGTCTATTCCATAGCATGGGCAGTCTCTGGGTTATGACCCTGTCCCTCCAGCTTGTTCTGGTGATTGTGATAATGCGGTTGAGGTCTCTGGAGGATGTGGTGCAGAGGGATTGGGATTTCTTTAGATGTAGCATTTCTAACAGAGGTGGGTCAGACGTGGCTTTGTAAGTCAAGCAGAGCTTGCCTCTAAGTAGACAATATGAGACCGAGAATACTTGGAGTTTTTTTTAGTCTGTCCATATAGGACAAGTGTTTAAGGCCTAGGGTCCTCTTTGTGAGGTATTTTTGTGGCCTCTCCAGTTGTTGCAGGTGTCTAGTTAGGTGCATGCCAAATGGGGCATTGTACTCGATGATTGGCCTAATGAGGGAAGAGTAGAGAGAGACAATGACCTTTTTCTTCCTGGATGCAAAACCCTTAGTAATGAGATGTGCCACATAGGACTTTCTGACCACAGTGGCAATGTGCTGGTCAAAAAAGAGGTTCCTATCAACCTGTGTTCCCAGATCTCTTATAACGCCTCCTGTGTTCAGTGGACTACCATCGATGTGGTAATTCATGGGAACCAAGATTTTCCCAAAGGGCATGACCCATTTTTTTTGGCATTGAGCTTAAGGCCATGGTTCTGACACCAGTCGTCGGTCTCCGTGAGGCCTTTCTGTAGGATGTCAACATCACTTTGAGTTAATAGCTCCCAACTTGCAATCATCTGCAAAGTTTGTCAGCCAGAGTCCCTTTGTGTTGGCCTGGACTTCAGAGAGGTAGATACCAAACAGGAGAGGACTCGGTACTGAACCCTGTGGGACACCAATCACCACAAGTTACCTCACAGGGTGGACCTATTCACACAAGATAGAGGGGTGTCTCTCATGCATCCTCACTTGTCTACTCTTCAGCTGACATTGGGGGTGATAGGGTTTTTATTCCTTTTAGGCACCTTTTTTCTGAGGACATGCTTAGGGTTCTGCAGGAGGCCAGGAAACCCACTACTTGGCAATCCTACATGTCCATATGGAAGCAATTTTCTGTTTGGTGCCCTGCCCGTAATCAGGATCCACTTTCTGTGGAGATCCCTGTGGTTCTCTTACTTGCACAAATTGCTGTATGCTGGTTTAGCATATTCTGTTAAAGCTCACCTTTTATTTCTGCTTTTCTGGCATTAACTCCTCCTCCGGCATCTTGGTTTGAGGTCAAGCGATTTCTTAAAGATGTCATTCATCTTAGACCTCCCAGGAAACCTATTCCACCTTCCTGGGACTTTAATTTTGTTTTTGAATAATTGATTCAGGCTCCTTTTGAGCCTGTAGCTTCAGCTGCCTTACAGAATTGTACATGGAAGACTGTTCTTTTTTAGTTTTTCATAGGGACAGGGTGTCTGGATTAATCCCTCTTTTATGTCCATTTTGATTGATTAATTGTCTCTTAATCAGTCTATTAATTTGCCCTTCCTTTTTCCTTCTTTGCAGTCTAGTAGTGAGAAGGTTCTTCACACCTTGGATTTGCATAGGCAGCTCGAATATCACTTGAATAACAATTACGCCATTTGCAAGTCTGAGCAACATTTATTTCCTTTCATCCCAGATCTCTAGGTTTGGCTGTTTCTAAGCAAACCATTTCTTCATGGATCTCTAAGGCCATTTCTTTGTGTTAGTCCTCTCATGGAAAAAGCCTTTCTGCCCCTGTAAAAGGGTCATTCTGCCAGGGCCGTGGCTTCCTCCGGTGCTTTTTTCAAAGGATTGGATACCATTTCCATCATTGAGACTGCTACTTGGACCTCTGTCCACAACCTGTACTATGCATTCCAAATGAGATGTTTACTACATGGGTTTCATGATGGCTTTTCTGGGCCTTCCTCCTGCCAGGTTTTTTCTTGAGCTTTGTACTCTCCTTTAGGTTATGAATACTGCAACAGTGATATGGAAGGGCATAGACAGTTGCGTAAAATCTTGCCTTAATAGTAGATGTCCTTTTCTTCACTGTTGCAGTATTCGCTTCCTCCCCCTTCTACACTGCTCTAACATTTTTCTTCTTTTTGGATACACATGTTCATCCTACTTCCTAGGACTCTTGTTCCTCCTGGGGATTCATTTCTGAGGTATGTATGTCTGTACATCACCTTTATGCCCTACGCCTTGAGTGGGGTGCATGCGCATAATGTACAAAGTCTAAAATCCTAAGATTTTGGTATACTGACTGGACATTGGGCTACCCATGGCAGGGAATCCCTTTAGTTAAAAATACTGCAACAGTGAAGAGAAGGACCTCTACTGTTATGGTAAGATTTTACACACCTGTACTTTCCCCAACCCTGGTAATGTAGACATGTCACACATCTGTTGGCCAAACTATAGACTAAATTACTGGCTCATGAGTCATATGTACATAATGTGTGTGTCTGTGTATAAGAGTGTGTGTGTGTGTGTGTGTGTGTGTGTGTGTGTGTGTGTGTGTGTGTGTGTGTGTGTGTGTGTGTGTGTGTGTGTGTGTGTGTAGTCACTTTGGTTGTCTTTTCATTTTGTTCACCTTTAAATGATCGAACCAGAATTGTTGACTGTTTATCAAATTAAAGGATAGGACTTCTCTCCTTCAAACACCCATGTTAAAACTTTGTGAATTTTTCAAGCATGAGTTTTGTGGAGAGGATGGGTCTTCCCCCACCCCCTTTGCAGGACCCATGCTAAAGGCTATTCCAGTGTTTTTACACAATGGCAGTCAGTGTTGTGATTCTGTGTTTTAGAGGCTGAGGAATGTCAAGTTAACCAAAGTGACTAGAACTAAATGTACATCTGTATCTATAACTAAATGTATAACTTTCTCAACACACTGTCCACTCCTTACCACATTTTCTCCCTCTCTTCAGTGTTACACAGTGCTAATTTTATTTTTTTCACAGTGATCTTTAGTGAAATGCTTGTGTGTTTTTTTTTGAACCTGTATCTACTAGAAAACTGTATTGAATAATTCTTTGTATAGACTAGCTAGATGATGTGTATTCAGCATCTTACTATATGTATACTTTTGTACTATCTAATTATTGTATTTTGATTACATTTCTGTGAAGCTTTTCTCCCCGGGCCACTGCTGAAAATGGGCTTCAGGCCCAGTCGGACTTTCCCAGTAAACAAATGTGAATAAATAAATTACACACACACACACACACACACACACACACACACACACACACACATATTTGTAAGCCTCTGCCAGTTGTAGTGCGTTTGCATACAGCCTGTTGCAAGACCACCATATCTTATGGTATCGAATAGCACAATCTGCAGTGTTTGCTTTCTGCACTTCTTTATCAGCACCTTTAATGTAACTGCTACTTCAAGTTTGTGAAAGTATAGTCCTTAAAAATTGTCCTGTAATTTAAATAAATTATTCCTGAATTGTGTTAATCCTCCATTCCAATGAATGTCTATTTTTTCTCAGCAGAACCATGATGGAGCACATGATGTCATCCTTGTGTCTTACTGAATTCGTACTTGCCATGAAGCTGAAACAGTGAAGACGCAGACGCAGCTGGTTTCAGATTGTCGGTTTCAGCTATTATTTTACAGCAGCATTTTACAAGAAAAAAGAGAAAATTCAGAAATATATTTACTGGTGTTTTTTAAACTTCTGTACTACTTTTATTTTCCGATTACTGATGTGAATCTTGTTAATGTGACTTTTTTTACTGAACATTTGTGGATGTCACAACTGACAAGTTTCCATTTGCTACTTTTCTTTGCAAAAATGTTTTTCCTCCTTTTGAGCAGATCTGGCACTTACTTACCCAGTGGCAATGCACTTCTATATGCTAGCTTCCCCATTGTAACCAATGGGTGATGAGATGCATAAATCACATTCCAACTCTTGCTGGATAGGGCTTAGTGTCACGTTGCTGTGTATTTGTCTGCCTTTGCCTCTTTGTTGTATTGTGCATACTTAATGCCCATTTGTAATGGCTGTCTGGTCAGTAGAAACCCTTTTGTACATTCAGCACTTAATGAAGAACTCCAGTTTTGCCAAATTCTGTAGCCACATCCCCCATCCCCACCCCTTCCTAAGACTGGCATGCTGTGATCATGTAATGAAAATATATCAAAACTGTACATTTGTGATTAAGTATAAAAGCTAGTTATAGGATGTATCCATACTGTGCAGGGAGGTACTCCACTCCACATAACTACAGTTGTGTAGTATGATTCTGAACCATAATAGAGCAGGGAAAAAAATCTGGGGATGTTGATCACACCTGGTTTGGCCTTTCTGGAGCAGAGTGAGTAAACCAACAATAGAATGTCCAGATATATTCTCACCAAAATAGATTTCAGAAGCAAAGAGGTCATACTGCTGCTGTACAAGGTCCTGATCAGTCCACACCTCGAGTGTTTTGCATAACTGTGGAGGCTGTACAAGGAAAGGGGAATCAGGGGTATTGGGAGCCCAGAGGGAAGTCCCCAAAAGGGTGTGGGAAGGATGAAAGAGCACTGCTATAGACTAGAGACCCGAAGAGATGGGGATATATTGAGAGTGCCCAGCATCATGTCAGGGAGATGACAGGTGGTCACCCTGAAGAGGAAGGGGCACAGAGAGCAAGCTATAGGGAGCCATCTACTCCCCAAATTTATGAAATTGCATCAGAGAGTTGTGGGGCTTCATAATCTGTTAACCAAAATGAGTAGTGGAGTGGGAATCCACAGAGACATTCAAGAGGACATTGGACCGATGAAGGAAGAGCTGTAAGGATGAAGAGAGGGGCAAAGGGGAAGTAGAATATTAAACTGCACTTAAAAAGGAAGACCAGATAAGCTGATTGTTTTCTCCTGCAGTCAGCATATTTGTTGACAGTAGAACTTTGTAAAAATGAGCAGACACTTTTTAACTTTGTACCAGATTTTAAGCCTGCAGGGCAGGGTTCTGTTAAAGTAAGTCACTTGGATTGCTGGCTAAAAAAAAAATAGTTTTTCCATTGGCTGTGTTGAGTAGTTTCTCACTGAGTAGAGGCAGCGGAATGGCACACCTGATATTTGAAAACTTATAGACAGGATCTGTATCAGAAAAGGCACTTGTGCACCTGACATTTGGACACTCGTGACATATTCTTTCTCAGAGAGACCATCTTGTGCTGCCACAGTGCAGAGTAAAGCCTAAGGATGCTGAATGCCTTAAGTCATTCCAGAAGATAGTTTCACTGTTGTAACTGTGGCAGGCATCCAGAGAAGTGTGAGAGGCCCTCCTGTTATAAACAGGAGTGTAGCCGGCTCATCTGGTACCATTTACTGGTTAAAGAAAAGGACTTTTGCATTCGGATACCATGGCTATAGTTTGGTACTTTAAAAATAGTGTGGAATGAGGTTTTTGCCCACTGCGTGGGAAGCTTTAAATATATGGGAATAGGGGTCTATATTAAAGTCTCAAAAGCCGACAGTGTCGAATCTGACATTGTCAACACAAGAATAGCAAAACTACAGAACATCGAAGAGGTAAACTGAAATCTCTGTAAGGGGAGATTTCCATTTACTTCAATGTAGTGCGGTCTCGGAGTTGGTATATTTAAGTAGGGGAGTGCAGGGGGACTTGCCCCCCCGCCTACACCATTTAGTTTTCTTTGTTTTTTTCGGAATATTCGATGTTTTAACAGTTCTATCACTAAGGGGCGACCTTTAGTGATTCGAACAGTTAAATATTTGATGTTCCAATATAGACCCTGGGAATAGTCAGTCTTAGCCCACAATTTTTTTGATGTCCACATGCATCTTTGGTATAACAGACTGTCTTGTGCAAAGAGACCCAGCCATTGTCTTTGGTTCACAAGTGCTTACTCAGGATGTTCCTGAAGTGGGGGTTCCTGATCTGTAATCTGTTTGTAGCTCTAATGATTGTTACGTGCTGGAGATTTTTCTCCATCTTCTCTCCACTCAGTGAACAGAACAGAGATGTGTTAGTTCAGACAAGCCTTGAGAGCTTATTTTTGCTTTTCCCCTGTTTCATATAACACCTCTTCTAATGACACCTCTGATGAAGACTTTGTTTCACCCTTCCTGGAGGCACACCCAAACCTTCAAGCTGTAAAAATGAAATTACAGCTTGGCTGTTCCACCCCTCCTCCACTCTCACTAATAGCAGAGGGCCAGGGATTTTCACACAGGGTGATCGATATTCTGTTGTAGGGTCAGTGGAAAGAGTTCTCAGTATGGGCTGCACAAGGTAATGTTGGTCTGTTCTTAGACTCCATTTCTAAAGTTCTCCAGTATTTGGTAGAAGTTTTTGACATATGGCTAAAGTCTGCAAGACCTTCCTGAAGGGGGTGTGTCTCACCTACTTAGTCCTGTCAGGGAGCTTTTTCCTCATGGGATCCACCATTTGATGCGGAGAAACTTTTTCCATTTGAGCCAGCATCCACTGCAGATTTGAAGTTTTTGACTTAGAAAAAAAATGTTTTTGGTAGCTGTTAACTTCTGACAGGAGGATTTGTAAATTGCAAGCATTGTTTTTTAACCATCCATATCCAGATGCCCCCAGAAAATGGTTCCTTGAGGACTAACCCATCATTTTTGCTGAATCACAACTGAGTCAGACATTAATCAGTCTTTGTCTGCATTGTGTAGAGACTAGTACAACTTGTGAGAATTTATTATATGTTGTGTAGATATTCAAAGAAAACTGAGGAATGCTGTGGGCAGGACTAAGTTTAAGAAGGGATGTCCAGTTAGTTTATTTTGCTTCCCAGAAAGTTGGACAAGTGATAACCAAGCTTTACATGGCTTTGTCTACCAGGCGTATGGGAAGGAACTGCTAGGTTTGCTTAAAGCTCCTTCTGTCATGATTGTGGCTACGTGGGTGTTCCCCGTAAGGCATCCTTGGATGACAGCTGTATAGTCACAACTTAGTCCTCAGTGGACAGCTTTGCTAGACATTATAAGCAGGACATTAACTCCAGGTCTCTCTGTTCATTTGGAGCTTTAGTGGTGAAGGATATGTTTCTGTAGGCCAGTCACCCAGGAGGATTAGCTAGGGCCTCTGGCCTCAAATTTTAGATTTTAATTCTCTTTAGGCAAATATTACCATAATGCTAGATCTGTGTTAACCAACCCTCTATCTATCCGTGTGTGTGGATACAGGAGTATCTGTTGGCAGTTTACTTGCATTATTTTCAAATTGACGTGTTTCAGAAACTGAAGAACAGAGGCAACTGACATAGGGTATCTTGGGAACGGGGAAGTACAAATGTTGGTTAGGAAAGTTGTATCTGCTGAGTTGAGTATGCTTTGTACATTGTATCCAAAAGGTTAAAGAAGATTACATTTCACAGTCAGATTTAGCATTATGTTCAATACGTAACTTCTGTTTACCTCATTTACACTATACCATATGCAGTCTGTGTGATCTGTAGTCAGTTCTGAAGAAACGCTGTAGTATTTTTAAGTTCTACCTTTGACCTTCTGTCAGGATTTGCATAGAACAGCTTACTTCATTGCACATGATAAGTTAACACCACAGACTTTTATGGCTGGGTTACTATATACTTCATTCATGCTTAAAGGGAACTGTGCTGTCATAGCAGTTTATTTGTGGTAAGCTGCAGCCAGGTGATTAATTGACTTAAGCTTGGCCATTTCCCCACTTGACTTGTTCATTCCTCCATTTGGCCCTGTGGAGCATGCCTCATCTGCCCATGGTGCCTTCCCAGGTTGGAATTCTTAATGGTAACTGTAACTCAGTTATATATAATGGAGGTGGGGAAAGGTTGTTGCCAGTTGACTATCATAATGGCTTATGAGGATTTTTGGCAAGAATCCGACACTATACATAACTAGTGTACCCGTTTTGTGAGCAAAGGTGTGTGCATTAATTTGGTGTGATGATTCACCTGATAGATATTTCAACTTTGTGTGTTATTTTTTTTAATCAGGCTATGAGAAGTAAAATTGATAGAATAGCACACTGCATGTGGTCAGCACTTTCCTTTTCAGTCACCATCAGTGAAGGTTGTAGGACCTCTCGACTTCCTAGTAGTTAACTACGGCATATTTGACAGTAGCAGAGGAGATGAGCCTTTCTACAAATATGGGTGTAGTGCATCGTCAGGGATTTTGTTTAATTTTATTCAAGCTAGAAAATCTTTAAAGCTGCTTCACTTATAGTGTAATTAGAATGCATAGTTGTAATTTGCAAAAGAAAAAGGAGATAAACTAGATAGGTTGTCATCATTTGCCAGTGGATCTTTGTGTGTGTGAGTAATATGCATTTATCTGTGATACCTTATACTGCAGCTCTAAGCAGTGTTGAATGATACTTGCATCTCCCTGTATATGTCATCAGTGCGTTGCTCTCACTTGGTATGTTTTTTCATTGGTTCTGATGTACTGGTGCATTAGCGCTTGGCTTGTCCTCGTGGAAGTTCATGCGTGGGATTTGATGTCTTGCAGGATGAGTCAGACTGCTTCATACTCTTAAAGTATAGTCTGGTGTCCTCTGCAGCACACTTCTAACTTCATATTTTGGACATCCTGCCGTGTGCTTTCTTTCTGATCCACTGTATGAGTGGCTCCTGCAACAACTGAAACGGTGACCAAAGTTGTACGGCATTTCTTGCAGTGAATGTTTTCTCAGCATCTGCTTTATTCCTTCAGGGGTGTATGAGTTTCCAACATAACCACATCTGCATTTCACACCATGTTCTTGTGAAGGGTTCTCACTGTGATGAAAAAAAGTACTTAGCTCCTTTGAATCGCCATGAAGCTAAACATTTGACTACTTTACTTGGTTAGTTGAGCTTTATCAATTGGTTAACAGCTTTTGAGTGCTCAGACTGCATACTATGTAGTAGAGTAGAAATCTTACTTTTAGTTGTATACGACAATATTTTTTTTTCATCCTGTTGTCTGAGAACTAAGTTTAGTCTCGTCTCTGGTTCTTTATAACTTCTGTTTAGAGAGTCTATAGAGTTTTTGGATGAGATTCAGCTGCAATGAATGTCTCTGTATTTTCATCACATGAAACTGTATGCGTTTTATACAAGGTTTTTCTACCTCTGCCTGCCATCAGCTTTTACTGGGTGTTTGTTCAATGCCAATTTAGTGTTTTGTTATAGAAATAACTGATAACGTGGGTGTGGTATATTGAAGATTTACCCACGGTTGGAGTGCTTTAATCATAAAGGTAAAGCCAACAGTGGGCAAATCTTCAATGTACCACGCCACAGAGTCTGTTATTGCTATTATACAATAACATTAAATGTCTTTGTATAGTGGCACCGTGGTGTTCTTCCGCTTTGTTTTCCCAGTTGTGCTGCTTTGTTGATGTACTGCACATGTGTGTGGGACTTCCATTCCCACATTTGCACAGAACATCAGTGCTTTGGAAAGCAAGCAATGGAGATGAGAAGATCTCCAGTGCTTGCTTATTTTTAAAACAAATTTACAGGATAATTCACTGAGATGCTGTCTCCACCAGTAACTGTACCTCAGATAATTAAAAAACAGCTTAATTTTCTATCTTATTGGACATCTCCCTGGCACTCCAGATATGCGGTTAACAAACTGAAACTGCATTTTCAGCCCTTCCAAGACAACTTAATTTGATACAAGTGTTCCAGTTAATTCTTAAAGTTTCCTGGTATAGCTGTTAATAAGCATTTTTGTATATTACTGCAGTGTGGTTATCCCATAAAGTGATGGGCCAGTGTAACTCATATGGCAGCCAACAATAGAAAAAAAAAAGTCTGGCCGCTCAGTGATAGTTTAGCTGCCAGACTTTTATCATTGGTATATTCTCAGTTTACAACAGGCACACTGGTTAGAGTGACCAATGAGCGTGCTCCTTTTTCACTGTTAATGGCCAGTCATTTTATAATGTATTTGTTATTGTCAGTGTGGTACTTTGTATTTTTTGCCGCTATTTCTTTGTGCTTGATGCTGTAGCTAGGGATAGTTCTTATCCCTAAATAAAGAGGGACTCTGTGGCTTTTTCATGGAAAATAGGGTGGGTGTTTTCCTTCCTGGCCTGTCTGCTTCTGTAATCACCCTATCTGGGGTTCTGTAGTGCTAGCACAAAGTCTACCTTCGAGTCAAATTGCAGGAAACAAGAATGTGCTTTGAGTTTTGCTTCATTTGAGCAGTTACAGACATGTTTGAGGATTACCTTGTGGTTTCCTTTGTTAGACTAATTTGCTAAACACTCCTCTCTCTAATCCTACTATAAGGTCTTTATTAGAGCTTTTGAAGTATTTAGCTTTCTAGGCCTTTCTCCTGGTGTATGTCATCTGGAGTTATAAGATCCCAGTCTTTCTCTGTCCAGTTTTGTGGGCAATGTCACATTTGAAAACATAATAACTTGCTCTTTTATTTTGCAGGACCATCAGTCCTTGGGAATTGCATATTTTTGTTAACAAGAAGTCTATTAAGACAGACCTGCCACCTTTGCAGTAACATATCGTTGCTGCAATGCTGGAATTTATGGCTACCTGTTTTAAAGATGTGCTCATAACTTGTACATTTTTAGCCTTGCTTTCCCTATTTACAGTTAAAATTGCAGTGAGGCTTCAAGAATGACAACACCCCAGCTTCAAATCACTGTCGATTTCCCTAAGATTTCACTGTAGCTGTATTAATGCATCTTTAAACCAGTTGTGGCTTTCTGTTCAGCAGAAATCGCTTAGCATTTTAGGCACTCTACTTTCCTTAACCTTAATTGCAGGCCAGTGTAGTGCTTTCTGATTTCGACAAGACCTTTTTGTCTTTTACAAGGCAAGGGTTTTGCAAAGTCAGTGTAAAAATGATGGGGGGGGCTTGGAAATATTTCTCAGAAAACATTTTGCTGTGAAATAAGTCAATTTCTGTGCTGAGGCATTGCTTCTACCCCCCCCCCATATCAACCAAGTCTCACTGCAGATTGTACTGTCTGAATGTCTGCCTTCAAAGTTATTTTATTGTGGGTCCCATGGCCCCTTAATGGGTATAAGACATGCTCTGTTTTTCAGTCTGTAAATTGTATAGACTTGTGTCTTTAGTCACACATCAAGACAGTGGTCCCCAAACTCATCACTTATAAAATCTTCTGTTTTTAATTTTCGTTCCTTCACTGTGTCATTTTAGTGGTCTGTCTGTCCTGTACATTTTCCTGATGACCTGGTAGTCAAGCATCTGTTGTGTGCTGAATGGGTACATTACTGTATGAAGGATCATTATCTGCTTACAATCCATTCAAACTTCTGCATTAATATGTTGGCTCCATGCTCAGTTAATACATATGAGGCTTTAGTTTTCTTCAGTAGAAGTGTGCACGTGGTCTGTCTGTCAGACGTGTCCTGTATTTGAACCACTCCCTGTAATCAGCAGAACACATATCTTCTCAGTGTTTTGCAGATTTGTTGCCTCTTGTGGTTGTGTGATGTCATTGCAGGTTCAGAGTTGTAGATTGCTTTACTAGTCTTTGTGAATTCCATTTCACTCCTGTACTTCCAAGGACAGCCTTAAATATAAGTACACTAAATGATGAGCTAGTCCCCTAAGGGAGTGGAGCGAACACACCTGGATTGGGTGCAGAAGGGGATGGGGCATACCAATTCTCTTAGATGATTGTAGGGTTGGTATCATGCTTGCAAAGGCCATCCCCACATTCTCCCCTTACGAGTCACCTGACGAGCTGCAGGAGCAGTTTCCGCACACTACCTGGGTCACTTGTTTGAGCACTAGCTGGTGTACCATGTGATTTCTTTTTTTTTTTTTTTTTATTACTGATCACATCTAACCCTGTCTTCTGTCATGCTGTCTCTTAATAGTACTTGTATATTAGCCCATCAAGCAAGGTTGTGATTGGTAGTTGGAAGTATTTTGTCACATACAAGGAAAGTGTCTGTAGGCAATAATGTCCTGGTGTTAATCTTCAAAATCATAGTTTAAATTGTAAAGTTGTATGTAACCAGACTGTGATAATATTGGTGCTTTCTACTGATCTGATTAGTTCTATAAAGTGTAGTTCCTAACAATACAGCCAAAATGTTGTACTGTGTACCATAACCCTGTGCTTCTGGTTCTCTCAGGAACTGTGGATAAATCATAGTGTCTGGGATTTTCATGTTACATGCTTACAAATGTATTGTTACTGTGTCTCTGTGAGAATGTGTCCAGCATTTCAGCACTGCCGTTACATGATTTTTAATTTAGGCCTTGTAGGTTTTAAAATGTAAACTTATTTAATTTTGTTTGATTTTCCCCTAGCCTGAAAAATGCCACTTCATGTCAGTTTATCTTGACTGAGTACCAGTGCTCTGTGTTCTATTTTTCACTCAATTTGATGCCTTTTTGATTATTTTAATGTACTGGGATGAATGACCCAGGGTGGCTGTTTGCATGCAGTGTTAGTGCAACAGACATATAGCTTGCATGGCTTAATTAGTCACTCAGAAGCAAGTGAAACTGTGCTAGGAAACATTACTAAGGATCTGTTGAAGGAGACAGTTTAATGCATAGTGACTACTACTATGGTATGCAGATCGTAGCATGCATTCCATTGGGCAGCACTTAACTACTTGTATCTGATTGGGGAGTTGGGGATGGAGCCAGAGTCCAACCAGCAGCATGTCTCTCAACCAATCAGGGACAAATCCAGAAATAATCAGACACTTTTTAAAAATAATAGCAATATTAACTTGAGATATTGACACAATAAGAGAATGTGGATTAATATACATTTTTGAAGTAAGAGACGTATAGAACTCTTAATCATTTATTGAAGGTATTTCATCATCTTTTCTCCAAAATTCATCAGTTTTAGGAGAGATTAAGAGGTGCAGAGCTAAAATTTGAGTCAAAATATGGGACATTCCTGAAAATCGGGGACATGTTAGAGTTATCAACTCCCTGGAAATGTATTACACACTGCAGACACTCCACTGAAGAATGCATCAAAGGACCTAATATGATCCATTGAAACAACAATGCAACCATATTAAATAAACATTAAAAGCACACTGAAAGACTAAAAAAAAAATCCTAGAGGAAAAATAACGGTCAGTAAAACGTAGCCCATAAAAACAAAAGCTCTTTGTTTTGTGTAGGTAAAGAACTTCATGAAGATGACCTAATACATGCATCAGCCTAGCAATAAAATGTAATTGCATTATATGGCAAAATTTACAAAAGGTGCACATGTAGTTATCTTGTCAAATTATGTTAGAATAAACACTCAACAGCATGGTAATTTGATACTGAGCTGACGTAGTAGGATTCGGGCAGATTGAACATGATGATAAGAGTTGTCCCTGTCTCATTGCTACTTATTCCAAAGAAATGTCCCAAGTTGTGTCCACATAGAAATAGGATGTAGACTAGACAGACTTTTTAGTACTGAACCAGGAATTTCCCTTTGTGTTTAAAGGCCAGTTTTATTTTGAGCTGCAGTGCATATTCTGAAATGGAAAATTGCTTTCCATGAGTACATCCTACTAGTGGACAAGTGTGCTTTCCAGAGTCACTTCTTTCTCTGACTGACTGCATAAATTTGCAGAGAACTTGACACTGGGTATTGGCAGTCAGTATTAAAAATATGGTCTAAAACTTTAAAGGAGTAACTCCATTTCCTACCTTTCTTTTATTTTTGTAATTTCTGCCAGAAATCCAGAAACACATTGATATGTTTTCTTGTAGTTTAGTTTGTCATAATGCAGGGCCTTTTCCACTATGCTGTGAAGTGTATCCCATTTACAAGCTTGGTAATACAGCAAATGCTTGTAAGAACTCTCCATTCATTATGACCCTGAATTTAAAAACACAACATTCCTAACTGATAAGCAGAGCAAAGCATTTGGTCTCGTCAAGACGTATACTGTTCTGACAACTGTCTGTGCTTTCAATCTGCCACCCAACACCATTGATGGTAGCAGTTCAGGTTAACAGTAACAAAAATAGTAATATTTTCTGTACACAGTGCATTTATTTTACTTGCTGCTTGTCTTTAAGGCATATCTACCAAATCAGTACAATAAAATGAGGTGTTGTGGCAACTTGGTTATAGCCAGCTTGCTGTAAACCTGCTTATTTAAAATAACATATTGGAAGAATAGCATGTTGACTAAACCTTAAAAATATATACAATTCAGAAATAAGATCTTAGAATTTTTGTAGGTGCCCCTTGGTTTTGTATAAATATAAATAAGTTAAGTATATGCTTATATATATATATATATATATATATATATATATATATATATATATATATATATATATTGGCTCCAGTATTCTACAATCAAGAAAAAGTGGTCCATTCAGAATTAAAAAAAAAAGCTGACTGCTCCTCCTCCTCTGTAATCTGTTGAACAGCATAAGCAAACATGGAGAACAGGGCTCAAAAAAAGAAATATTAAGTGGACCCTATGGTAAGCTTGGGTGTGTTCTTTGAAATTATACCATGAGCTGTATTTCTAACTTGAATTTTGACAGATGTTGACCCAGCTGCAAGTTATCCATGGTGGAAAAAAAATATTTACTTTGTCATCCAGACAGTTCCTCTTTTGAAACTTGTGCCTTTTTGTTAGTATCTAGCCGTCCTATTAGTGGTACTTTGTGTAGATGTTTAGTGCTGTGTTGAATGTGTGTAGTTCATGAAACTGTTCCTTCTAGGTATGACCACACATTATTTTTCTGAGCAGTCTTGTACATGTGAGGCAGCTAAAAAAATTGTCAGGGCCAGGATAGAACAGACGTGTAATAAAGCCTCTTAACTAGTCCCGCTGACTAGTACTCTGTAGCGTATGGATGGTGGTAATTGGCACTGTTGACTAGTACTCTGCAGTAATTATTATCCCTTCCAAATGTTGTAAGTTTAATGAGGTTTACATGTAACACGTTCATGAGTGCTGTAGTAAAACACCTGTGTTAATTTTATGTTCCAAGTGTTACATTTTTTGAGACTGTGGCTCAGATAAATGTGAACATGACACAAAAGCTGGTTCTAAAAATGAAATAGGAACATTTTTCTGGTACTTTGTCAAGGTAAATGGTTGAATGCATCTGTGTTTATCCACATCAGCTAAGAAGCCAATATAAACTAGCTATGTGTGTGTTAAGGCTGCTTATTCACATTGTCTTTGTTTCAGGCTACCACAATATTTCACATTTCAGAACCTGAAATGTACTTGCAAGTGTGAAAATGTTAGCATACCGACACCCATAAATGCAAGAGCCTGATCCTTTAATTCATAATGCATAATACGTAATGAGAGTAGGCATTATTTTCAAGTACAATGTTTTCTTATGTACTGTATTATCAGTCTGGGGAGTAAAGCTGCTCTGTTCTGAAAACGGCTCCTTTTTTGTAAAAACAAGCTGTGTTATGGATAAGAAGAACGTGTGCTGTAATCCAACAAAAGAGAGCCATTTTAAAGGGTTTGTTATACAAACTGGAAATTACCCATACTTGCTGCTTTTTATATACTTCATATAGCAGGCATTTTCTGATCCACTTATATCAACCGGGGGCACCTTTCAAGGGTATTATCTATAAAGGTTTACACTGTAAAAAAAAAATGAGCAGAATGGAAGGGTGCATTAATGTTATAGTAGTTGCACTAAAAAACATTAAATGTTTTTACAATTACTTAGCATTTATACTTGTTGCTACTATGATCATATTGTTTCTGATTAGTGATGAGTTTTACCTCGGTAATGTGTGATTGTTAAGAAATGTATGGATGGCTGTGAGAAAGTTTAAGTAGTGAAATCAATGTAATATAGAAAAAATGTTTCATATTTACTGCTGTGCTTGTCTATGTCTTGTCATATTTATACAGTGCAGTCAAGAGTAAAACCTCACAGAGTAAGACTTTATTTTTTAGCTAATGAGGAATTCTTTATAAAGAGAAGTGTTTTATTTTAATGTTGAGTACATCTTTGGCCTTTATCACAACTCTATATAAGTCCGATTCAAACCCTTAACCCCGTGGGAGAACTGCATAAACGGTGCCTAATGATCTTGTGCCCACTGCTAAACTTACAAACTTACTGTGAATATCCATACATCATATTTATATATTTATAAAAGACTAATTTTCCAATCAGAGTACATTGTTTTAAGACCATAAAAACTGCAAATTAGTATTTGGCATTCATTAGAGCTATGCCTTTCTTGAATTACGACTATGATCTCTCTAATTGTGTAGGCAGTCTTAGTTACACATTCAAAATTAAATCAATTTATATAAACATTAAAACTCTGCACAAGTGTAGAGAACTGGTACTTGTCCAAAGCAATATTTTTCTGTTACAGCACAGGTTCTAGTTCTCTATAATAAAATACTGAGTATGGATGTTTAATTTGTTCGTTTTTGTCTGTTTAGATGTATTTTAAGGGTTTGTTCACAGCCAAAGTACTACAAGTCAATCAAATGAACATCTCTGTTTTACATTTACAGTCTTGAAAATGTTTTTTTTTTTTTTTTTCAGTAATGTGGTTTCCTCAGGAATTAAAATGTTGTTCTATTTGTTTCTTGTGTCTTTATTGTACTTCTGTAATGTGTCATATGTTTCACTTTTACTTTTCTTGGTATGTAAAAGATCGGGTAATACAAAATGAATATCAAAATGAAAGTTTTTGGTAGCTGTGGCTGCGCACACTTTTAAAAAAAAAATTTTAAGAACCATAGTGGCAACAATCAGTAAAGCAAGTTTCGGTTTTAAAGTGATATTAATACACTGTCCATAAAGACAACTGTGCAAGGTACACTTGTATGTTTTCATCTCCAAATTTAGATACCTTTGACATTTGTTTAGTACTGTAGTGGGGGTTAGTAAACAAACATTGCTCAGTCGGAACATTTTGTTTCTTCATTGTCTGCAGGTCCTCTGATGAACATTGAGCAGCTCTTCTCTTGTGACATATGTTACATCCAATATGTTTAATGCCAGCCGCCTTCCCTCCTTTCTTTTTTCCCCCCAGTAAGCCTATCAAAGTACATTACAGTTAGAAGGTAGAAAGTCCAGAAGCAGCTGTGAAGCCTATTTCTTTCATTTGTATATTGAGAAAATTCTAAATTAAGAGAAGGATAGTAAAAACAGCTCGAAGAACACTGTAACAGTAGATCCTTGAATCATATAGCTGCCTGATGTTGTGTATACATTACATATAGTGAAATAATGAGCTGTAGATAAAACAAAACCCTACTGGAGAACAAACTTTCTCCCATGAGGTATTAATCTATGAGAAGATATTAATCTACAAAGAGATCTCATTAAAAAGATGTCTACTGCTTCATAGCAGCATATTAAACCTCCATGAAGCATCGACAAAAAAAAAAAAAACCTGCTGCTATAATTATTAACCTCACTGACTGTGGTTTTAAGAGCATCAAATTGCAAGTGTGGAGATAAAGTAAAAATAAATGAGTAAATAAAGATAAAACTGAAGTAATAAATGTAACTGCTGCAGCAGCACCGGTTATAAGAGCCTGCCAGTTCACTTCCTTTCATTAAGCATGGAACTTTTTTTTTTTTTTTTCAAAATCTATTTCAATTTTCTTTTTTCAAATAATAATACAGTAACTCAAAAACACAAATAAGCAATACAAATAAAGAAAACCGACAACAATCTTGTTCCTAGAAAATTATACACACACACACACACACACATTTTATATATATATATATATATATATATATATATATATATATATATATATATATATATATATATATATATATATACACACACACACACAAGAAGTCACTACATAGTCAAGTAAAGTATGAGAATTCTTATGTTCATTTGGTCTCATAAGGGATATTTAGAATGGGGATAGTCTATATATAAAGTAAAAATAGAAATGTAACTATTTATTTGTATGTTTAGGGAAAATATCTAGTTACACGTATACTAAGAAAAGGAAGAAGATGCAAGAAAGACTGGTTATACTACATTAATTTCTTATTTGAAGGTTAGCTTTTCATGACAATTTGTAGGCAAATTTTATTTGTCAAGAATTATATCTAGCAAGTAACCCCAATATTTTTGGTAATAGCATTTGTTTTTGAATAAATTAATTTGTGAGATGAGATATATTTGATAGCAAGATTGCTAAAATTTTCCCATGTAATTGGTGACATGACATTCCAATTCTTTGTAATAAAGAATTTAATAAGGGCACGCATCGTAATAGACATTTTAATATTTTTGGGAGTTGATTGATATTAATGTACAATATAGCTGTCTTCCAAGTAAGGGTTGATTTTTCATATCTCATCTTCTCTAATCTTACTCTCAAGGAACACCATAAGTTGTGTATCTTAGTACAGTTCCACATGACATATAAAATATCAGCTGTTTGATTCGGACAATGGAGACATACAGGCGAAAAGTTAGGATTGAATTTATTTAATTTAAATAAGGTATAATATAGATTGTTATTTACCATAATTTGTGTATATAACAGCTTCTTGATAGGAATGAATTTAATTGTATTTTCAATGGCTAGTTTCTTATTTCCTTCAGTCAGTGATTAATTTTTCATTTGCCAATAGTTTGAAAATAATAAAGAATTCTGATGTTTTGCACTCATTACAATTTTATAAGTCCTAGAAATAGTTTTCCCTTTAATCGCAAGATTTTCAAGTATTAATTTAACTAAATCTATGTTCTGTAAGTCAGTGTGTATTTGTGAGAATTCAGCATTTATAAGATGATGAAGTTGGTTAAGGATAATTCTATATTTCATAGGAAGTTTGAGTTCAAGTCTCATTTGCCCCCATGTTAGTCTTTCCATTGGTATATATCCCATATTGTGTCGTCTTTTATCCGGGGGTAGTTTGTTAGATTTACTGGTTTATTATTTATTAGTAAATTAGGATTTAGATGCAATGGTTGTATAAGGGCAAAAGCGTCAGCTAATTGCAATGATTTAAATAGTTTCTGTGTTGTAAGAATCATGTTTTTAATTAGTGGGTGTAAATTCTTCGTGTATATGCTACCCTGGTTTAAATTCAAGAATGGTAAGGATTTGATATTACAGCCAAGGTATTTCAACTGTTCATACCAGATTTTGGTCCACTGGGGTGTCGAAATATTTATATACGAGCCATAGTTTATTATTTGTATTAGTCTGTATACAGTAATTATACTATAGCAAAGCTTAAAATCAGGTAACCCCAATCCTCCCTTATCTTTGGCGAGTACAAGTTTTGCATATTTAATTCTGGTAGATTTGGGATACCATAAGAATCTTGATATAGATTTTTCCATGGCAAGGAAGAAGTTTTGGGGAATATTTGAAAAGGTAGCATTTAATTGAAAGAGTATTCTTGGTAGAAAATTCATCTTGACAACACTAGCTTTTGACAGTAGAGACATATTAATGTTCTTCCATCTATCCATATTGTTTTGAATACTAGTCCATGTAGTTAATAGGTTATTGTTTATAATATCTTTGAAGTCTGAAGTAAATATTATTCCTAGATATTTTATCTGGTAGTTTTGTTTTGATCTCACTCATAGGAAAGTACAATTCTTTATGCCCTATAGGATTGAGAGGAAATGTGTGACTTGTTTAAATTTAAATTGTGATTTGAAACTACCGAGAACTCATCAATAACTTTAAGTATTTTTGGGAGGTCAGTAGTGGGGAGTTAGAAGTATATATTTAAGTCATCAGCAAAGGCCGAGTAAATAAGATTTGTATTGTGGATTCTGGGAATAAGATGAAATTTTTTTTGTGAAATAAACAGAAGGAGGGGTTCTAGATAAAGATTAAATGGGTATGGTGAAAGAGGACATCCTTGTCTTGTATCATTGGATAAGAGTATAGGGTTAGTTATAAGTTTATTTACCTGTATAGTGGTAGAAGCTTTCTTATACAGAACCTGGATCATTTTAATGAGTTCTTTAGGAAAACCATATAAAGGCAGTATATTAAAGAGAAAGTGTAAGTTTAAAAGCTTTAGTTGCATCTACTGTAAGGGCATATCTGGGGCATTTATCCCTATTAAGTAGTCATTAAGCATGGGTCTTTAAAAAGCCAAGCTCAGCAAGCAGGCAAAAAATAATAAAAAAATGAATTAACAAAAGTAACTGGAATACCAGCAGCAGTTACAAGGTTCTGCCACTTCCCTTCTCCTCTTGGGCATGGATAAAAAAGCACAGGTGACTAAATCAGCAGCAGTTATAGTGTGGGTGGGTGGAGCTCTAATGCTTTGCACTGTGTGATATTACTGTAGCTGTATTTATGCATTTCCTCATTAGTTGTTTACAGTAATTATAAAACATCTGAGATGCACAAAGTGAAGAAAGCAACTGTATTTGTTGGGCACAATGTGTGTGAGTATGTCTATGCCTGTGCATTTCTATATGCATATTTACATCTGAGTCTACCCCTTCGTGTATGTGTGCTTGAGTATATAGACATTCCCTGGGATTCAGCAAGCTCTGCACGGAGTGCAGGAATAATGCAAGAGCTGCTGCAGGCAATATAGCTGAAGAGTGATCCTGGAACGAGCTCCCAGGACGTGCACAAGCACTTCTACACTATTCCAGCACGGACACCATTGCTATAGGTTCATAGGTTCATACTAGGCTCTCTGCCCTAGGGCATTTATAAGCCTAGCCAGAGTGTGTTTGGCTTTCGCCACCCATTTTAAATTAATTTTGCTATGCCCTTTTTCGAGGTTAATATACTGTGCCTCTGTCTAACAGTGACACAGAAGTGATACCCGGGGTAAACCTACGATCTCCCATCCACTTGTCTAGATTCCTCTTGAAGGGAGTCAATGAGGGACTCTGCCTAACCTGGACTGGGATTTTATTCCAGAGTGAAGGGAGCTTCTGGGTTATGAATCTGTCCCTCCAGCATGTCCTATTTATTTCAGTGCTGAGGTTCAAGTCTCTCGAGTCGTGGCTCGATGGGATTTGGATTTTCTGAGGTGCAGCATGTCCATTAATTCCGGGTTGGACATGGCTTTATACGTCAGGCACAGGTCGCATCTGAGCAGGCAGTATGCCACTGAGTAGTGCTGGAGTTTCTTTAACCGGGCAGCATATGGCATCTGT
This sequence comes from Protopterus annectens, assembly GCF_019279795.1. Taxonomy (NCBI): domain Eukaryota; kingdom Metazoa; phylum Chordata; order Ceratodontiformes; family Protopteridae; genus Protopterus; species Protopterus annectens. The sequence continues at coordinate 169,576,129 of NC_056739.1, forward strand.
TTGAGCTCTTTGATCTTCTTGGTGAGGTACTTTTGGGGTCTTTCCAGTTGCTGCAGGTGTCTGGTAAGGTGCTTCCCAAAAGGGGCATTGTACTCAATTATGGGCCAGATGAGGGATGAGTAAAGAGGCACGATGACCTCCCCTGATCTAGATGTGAATCCCTTCATGATTAGGTGGGCTATATAAAATGTTTTTCTAACCACTTTGGCCACGTGGTTGTCAAATGAGAGATTGCTATCAACTTGGGTCCCCAGGTCTCTAATTACTTCTTCTGTACTTAATGGATTACCACCTATCTAGTAATTTGTGGGCACTTTGTTTTTGCCAAAGGGGATGACTATACACTTTTTGGCATTTAGCTAAAGGCCATGGCTCTGGCACCAGTTGTCTGTTTCAATGAGGCCCTTTTGGAGGATGCTTGTGTCGGCTGGAGAGTCAATTATGGTGCCCAGTTTGCAGTCATCTGCGAACTTGGTCAGCCACAGTCCTTCCGTGTTGGCCTGTACCTCCGAGAAATATATACCGAACAAGAGAGGTCCCAGGACTGAGCCTTGTGGGACGCCACTTGTAACTGGTTTGGAGTCTGACATGGCTCCAGCAATTCTAACCATGTGGGTTCTGTCCTTGAGCCAGTTTGCAACCCATCTAGTGACATAGGGGTTTATATTTAAGATGGTGAGCTTATCTATAATGCCCGAGTGGGATATTGTATCGAAGGCTTTTGCAAGGTCCAGGTAGGCTGTGTGGTCCACCTTCCCCTCATCAATGGCCTTGGTGACTGTTTCAAAGAAATTGACTAGGTTTAAGAGGCAGGATATGCCCTTAACAAAGTCGAACTGGGTAGGATCCAGTGTCTGTAGGTCCCCAGTATCTTTATTTATGAGGTCCATGATGATCCTTTCCATAGCTTTGCAGACCAAGCTAGTCAGGCTTATGGGGCGATAGTTTCCAGGATCCGTTGAGGCACCACCTTTGTGGAGAGGGACCACTATTGCTCTATGCCACTCTTTGGATACATATCCTGTTGTAAGGCTGAGATTGAACAGTAGATCTGAAGTAGTTAACTTCATTTGTGCAGCAACCTATGGGAATCGGATCCAACCTTGAATCCGAGCTGGCAGTTTTCAACAGCTTTAAATCCAAGCTCCAAGCTCTTCCCCCTACCCATAATCCTCTGCCAACCCTGACTGACCTCAGATCTAGTTTGCCGCGGTTTACTTCAGCAGCTTGATGCCAAATTAAAGGCATTTTTCATCAATTTTCTGAGAAAATTTAACTTTTCTACCCCCTTTTCCTTAACTCTTGGTGTGACTGTGTTTTTCAGGTCCCTTATCCCTTAGAACCATCTTAGTTTAATTTATTTTGTTACATTTTCTAACCTCCCCCTTCCTTCGTAGTTCTGTCAGGGTGGTGTGTGTGTGTTTGGGGCCTAGTGTGTGTGGATGTCCTTCAAGGATGCATCTGCAGTCCTAACAAATGGGTTGTCCTGTCGTCAGGCAGCCCTTCGGTCGGCCGGATTCCAAAGTCTGGGTCTGGCTTCGGCTGGTGTCGCACTTCACCCGACGTCATCTCTGCTGGTCTTCGGGTATAAAGGCATCAGCCGACGCCATTTTCCTCAGTCTTTCTTGCCGCGTGGCGCCCGAAGCAGAAGCTGTTCGCAAGTGCCGGTCGGTCAGATCCAGAGATTACCACTACCGAATACTACTTCGAAGACTTCTAAAAAGCTAAGTACCCCGTTGGGGACTCTTTCTTGCCTCAGCCGATGTCAGAAAAAGTAAATAACTGTTTAACTTGTGGGAAACAAATACCTCATAAAGATTTCCACTCTTACTGCTTACCTTGTTTAGGCCCAGACCACGACGTAGCAGCCTGTTTAGCCGTAGCAGCCTGTTTAGCCTGTGCTTCCTTCAACCAACGAACGCTTAGGCGTCGGTCGGAGTTTGCTGAACAGTTTTTCGGCTCAGATTTTGCGACATTATGCCGCCGGATCCTCCGACTTCTCAAATTGTTAAAACGCAGAAAAAGACTGACACTGCAGTCCGCGGTTTCGCCGAAACCACGGTTAAGCAAACCGAGTGTCTCGGTTTCGGCGAAACCGAGCAAACGGGTCAATCTTCAGCCAATCCATGACTACTACCGAGGCTCCTGCTACCCTAGTTGAATCGGCCTCTGAAGTTTTGCCTACTAATGTGGTTCCTATAGAATTATCAGACACCATCCCTTTGGATGTCTCTACCCCAGCACGTGGTGCTGCTAGGCCTCCTGCAGCCATGTCCATTAAGGCCTTTGCCAGGGCGAAAGCAGCCAAAACTGCTAAATCAGTGCCTGTTAAGCCCCCCTCACACAGGCCCAGTTCCAGTTCTCAAATGCTTACTCTGGCAGAGGATCTCATCTCTTTAATTAGTGGATCCCAATCTCACCCAGACAGGGCCTCTCAGCCTCCAGAAAAGAGACCTAGAGCAGAGCCCCCAGAGCCAGTGTCCTCAGATGATTCTTCTGATGACTCAGACATTACAGACCATCCAGAGGCTCCTTTTTCTACTTATGAAGATTCCGATGCTGAAGAATCTATTCCATCTGCCTCTCCACCAGAGGAATTTTCCTTTGGGGAAACCTTACATGCCATGAGAGAGCAATTCCAATGGCAGGGACAAGATTTCTCAGATTCAAGAAAAAGGCTTAGGACCTTTCTACACTTACCGCAACATAGGCCCTTAGCTATACCTCCAGTTCTGCCTGTTGTGGATGATGCATTTAATGATGTTTGCACTGCTCCTGATACTTTACCTCCAGCCCCTGCCAAACCAGATAGGTTTTACAGGGTACCGGACACTCATCACCACCTATATAAAGCCCCACTTGCAGATCCTGAGACTATCTCCCAGGGGCCTAAGGCAGTAGCTTCGACCTCAGCAAAAAACCCTCTCCCTTCTGAAAGGGAATCCAGGTCCTTAGAGAGATGGGGTAAAAAAGTTTACACCTCTGCTACTCTCTCAGCTAGAGCTTTGAACTGTCAGTTTCATATGATCCAATACCAAGAGTTTATGCTTGATCAGTTAACTAAGAAACTGTCCTCTGATGACTCCTTAGATAAGAAATATGTTTTAGAAATGGTGAATAACATTCAGCAGGTTAGTAGTCATTCCTTAAAATGTGGCTATGATGCACTGGAGGCTTCATTTAGATCAGCCATGACTGGCACAGTTATAAGAAGGCATGCATGGTTGAAAGAACAGGTCTTACCGGATCATGTTAAAGCAAAGCTGTTAGATGCTCCTATGGATAAGGCCAGTCTATTTGGTTCTCCTGCTCAGCAAGTAATGAAGAAAATGGAAGATAAGGCAAAATCTGTACAAACAGTTAAGGATTTCTTACAGGTTCAGCCCCCAAGGTTTAGCAGGAACTGGCCTTCCAAAAATTGGTCCTTTCCAGACTCCTCTAAATCTCAGAGGCAGGAATAGACGTTCCAGAGGCAGAAATCAATCCAGAGGAGGTGCCTACAGGGCGCCAGTGGCAAGGCAATAACCAGCGAGGCACAGACACAACCACTGCCACTGCAACAGGACAATCACAGTGACTTGGCTCTGACACGCCTACCAGGGAATGAATTTGATTGTATTTTCAATGGCTAGTTTCTTATTTCCTTCGGTCTTTGATTATTTTTTCATTTGCCAATAGTTTGAAAATAATAAAGAATTCTGATGTTTTGCACTCATTACAATTTTATAAGTCCTAGAAATAGTTTTCCCTTTAATCGCAAGATTTTCAAGTATTAATTTCACTAAATCTATGTTCTGTAAGTCTGTGTGTATTTGTGAGAATTCAGCATTTATAAGATGATGAAGTTGGTTAAGGATAATACTATATTTCATAGGAAGTTTGAGTTCAAGTCTCATTTGCCCCGTGTTAGTCTTTCCATTGGTATATATCCCATATTGTGTCGTCTTTTATCCGGGGGTAGTTTGTTAGATTTACTGGTTTATTATTTATTAGTAAATTAGGATTTAGATGTAATGGTTGTATAAGGGCAAAAGCGTCAGGTAATTGCAATGATTTAAATAGTTTCTGTTGTAAGAATCATGTTTTTAATTAGTGGGTGTAAATTCTTCGTGTATATGCTACCCTGGTTTAAATTCAAGAATGGTAAGGATTTGATATTACAGCCAAGAGATTTCAACTGTTCATACCAGATTTTGGTCCACTGGGGTGTTGAAATATTTATATACGAGTCATAGTTTATTATTTGTATTAGTCTGTATACAGTAATTATACTATAGCAAAGCTTAAAATCAGGTAACCCCAATCCTCCCTTATCTTTGGCGAGTACAAGTTTTGCATATTTAATTCTGGTAGATTTGGGATACCATAAGAATCTTGATATAGATTTTTCCATGGCAAGGAAGAAGTTTTGGGGAATATTTGAAAAGGTAGCATTTAATTGAAAGAGTATTCTTGGTAGAAAATTCATCTTGACAACACTAGCTTTTGACAGTAGAGACATATTAATGTTCTTCCATCTATCCATATTGCTTTGAATACTAGTCCATGTAGTTAGTAGGTTATTGTTTATAATATCTTTGAAGTCTGAAGTAAATATTATTCCTAGATATTTTATCTGGTAGTTTATTTTGATCTCACTCATAGGAAAGTACAATTCTTTATGCCCTATAGGATTGAGAGGAAATGTGTGACTTGTTTAAATTTAAATTGTGATTTGAAACTACCGAGAACTCATCAATAACTTTAAGTATTTTTGGGAGGTCAGTAGTGGGGAGTTGGAAGTATATATTTAAGTCATCAGCAAAGGCCGAGTAAATAAGATTTGTATTGTGGATTCTGGGAATAAGATGAAAGTTTTTTTGTGAAATAAACAGAAGGAGGGGTTCTAGATAAAGATTAAGTAGGTATGGCGAAAGAGGACATCCTTGTCTTGTACCATTGGATAAGAGTATAGGGTTAGTTATAAGTTTATTTACCTGTATAGTGGTAGAAGCTTTCTTATACAGAACCTGGATCATTTTAATGAATTCTTTAGGAAAACCATATAAAGGCAGTATATTAAAGAGAAAGTGTAAGTTTACTCTATCAAAAGCTTTAGTTGCATCTACTGTAAGGGCATATCTGGGGCATTTATCCCTATTAAGTAGTCATTAAGCATGGGTCTTAAAAAAGCCAAGCTCAGCAAGCAGGCAAAAAATAATAAAAAAAAATGAATTGACAAAAGTAACTGGAAAACCAGCAGCAGTTACAAGGTTCTGCCACTTCCCTTCTCCTCTTGGGCATGGATAAAAAAGCACAGGTGACTAAATCAGCAGCAGTTATAGTGTGGGTGGGTGGAGCTCTAATGCTTTGCACTGTGTGATATTACTGTAGCTGTATTTATGCATTTCCTCATTAGTTGTTTACAGTAATTATAAAACATCTGAGATGCACAAAGTGAAGAAAGCAACTGTATTTGTTGGGCACAATGTGTGTGAGTATGTCTATGCCTGTGCATTTCTATATGCATATTTACATCTGAGTCTACCCCTTCGTGTATGTGTGCTTGAGTATATAGACATTCCCTGGGATTCAGCAAGCTCTGCACGAAGTGCAGGAATAATGCAAGAGCTGCTGCAGGCAATATAGCTGAAGAGCGATCCTGGAACGAGCTCCCAGGACATGCACGAGCACTTCTACACTATTCCTGCACGGACACCATTGCTATAGGTTCATAGGTTCATACTAGGCTGTCTGCCCTAGGGCATTTATAAGCCTAGCCAGAGTGTGTTTGGCTTTCGCCACCCATTTTAAATTAATTTTGCTATGCCCTTTTTCGAGGTTAGTATACTGTGCCTCTGTCTAACAGTGACACAGAAGTGATACCCGGGGTAAACCTACAATCTCCCATCCACTCGTCTAGATTCCTCTTGAAGAGAGTCAATGAGGGACTCTGCCTAACCTGGACTGGGATTTTATTCCAGAGTGAAGGGAGCTTCTGGGTTATGAATCTGTCCCTCCAGCATGTCCTATTTATTTCAGTGCTGAGGTTCAAGTCTCTCGAGTGCGTAGCTCGATGGGATTTGGATTTTCTGAGGTGCAGCATGTCCATTAATTCCGGGTTGGACATGGCTTTGTACGTCAGGCACAGATCGCCTCTGAGCAGGCAGTATGCCACTGAGTAGTGCTGGAGTTTCTTTAACCGGGCAGCATATGGCATCTGTTTGAGCTCTTTGATCTTCTTTTGTGAGGTACTTTTGGGGTCTTTCCAGTTGCTGCAGGTGTCTGGTAAGGTGCATCCCAAAAGGAGCATTGTACTCAATTATGGGCCAGATGAGGGATGAGTAAAGAGGCACGATGACCTCCCCTGATCTAGATGTGAATCCCTTCATGATTAGGTGGGCTATATAAAATGTTTTTCTAACCACTTTGGCCACGTGGTTGTCAAATGAGAGATTGCTATCAACTTGGGTCCCCAGGTCTCTAATTACTTCTTCTGTACTTAATGGATTACCACCTATGTAGTAATTTGTGGGCACTTTGTTTTTGCCAAAGGGGATGACTATACACTTTTTGGCATTTAGCTAAAGGCCATGGCTCTGGCACCAGTTGTCTGTTTCAATGAGGCCCTTTTGGAGGATGCTTGTGTCGGCTGGAGAGTCAATTATGGTGCCCAGTTTGCAGTCATCTGCGAACTTGGTCAGCCACAGTCCTTCCGTGTTGGCCTGTACCTCCGAGAAATATATACCGAACAAGAGAGGTCCCAGGACTGAGCCTTGTGGGACGCCACTTGTAACTGGTTTGGAGTCTGACATGGCTCCAGCAATTCTAACCATGTGGGTTCTGTCCTTGAGCCAGTTTGCAACCCATCTAGTGACATAGGGGTTTATATTTAAGATGGTGAGCTTATCTATAATGCCCAAGTGGGGTATTGTATCGAAGGCTTTTGCAAGGTCCAGGTAGGCTGTGTGGTCCACCTTCCTCTCATCAATGGCCTTGGTGACTGTTTCAAAGAAATCGACTAGGTTTAAGAGGCAGGATCTGCCCTTAACAAAGCCGAACTGGGTAGGATCCAGTGTCTGTAGGTCCCCAATATCTTTATTTATGAGGTCCATGATGATCCTTTCCATAGCTTTGCAGACCAAGCTAGTCAGGCTTATGGGGCGATAGTTTCCAGGATCCGTTGAGGCACCACCTTTGTGGAGAGGGACCACTATTGCTGTATGCCACTCTTTGGATACATATCCTGTTGTCAGGCTGAGATTGAACAGTAGCTCTGAAGTAGTTAACTTCATTTGTGCAGCAACCTATGGGAATCGGATCCGACTTCGGATCCGAGCTGGCAGTTTTCAACAACTTTAGATCCAAGCTCCAAGCTCTTCCCCCTACCCATAATCCCCTGCCAATCCTGACTGACCTCAGATCTAGTTTGCCACGGTTTACTTCAGCAGCTTGATGCCGAATTAAAGGCATTTTTCATAAATTTTCTGAAAAAATTTAACTTTTCTACCCCCTTTTCCTTAACTCTTGGTGTGACTGTGTTTTTCAGGTCCCTTATCCCTTAGAACCATCTTAGTTTAATTTATTTTGTTACATTTTCTAACCTCCCCCTTCCTTCATGGTTCCGTCAGGGTTGTGTGTGTGTGTTTGGGGCCTAGTGTGTGTGGTTTTTACCTTTTAGTATGTCTGAGGCCCCAAAGTTAGTGTTTACTAAGTGCACCGGGTGTGGCCATAAGCTGTCCCCAGCGGATGGCCACACTCAGTGTGTATTGTGCCTTGTGGTTGAGCACCTCTCCTCTGGTTGTACCATCTGTGCAGCGTTCAACCCCAGGGCACTCAGGGACCGGAGGTCTAAGCTGATTCTGGCGGGTCTTTTGCCCCCAGACTCGGCTTCTACCTCCGGTCCTCCCACGGTGGCTGCCACTCCTGCTTCCCTCCCCCCAGCCAGGACTCAACTTCCCACCTTAGGCCCGGAGGAGAGGGAGGCTAGGAAAGGAAGGAGAAGCACCACAAGTGGCGGGCCGAGGCCTCCGCTTCAGCCCCCCTGGCTAAGCGGGCTTCTCCCTCCAGGACTTCTGGGTCTCCTCCTCCTCGGATCCGGTCCCCGTGCTTTTCACCGGGTCCTGAGGAGGAGGAGACCCTATCTTCATCGAGGCGACACTCCCGCCCCGCCTAGGTGGCCTCGTCGAGATCTACCCGAAGTCTCACCGATGCAGATTTGGACCGGATGATGAGAAGATTCCTCCAGTCCCAACTGCAGATGGGAGTGCTCCTGCCCCCCCCCTCCGGGGGGGAGCTCGACCCCCTTCTTTGCCCCGATAAATCCTTCTCAGTCCCCTTTCCCGGGTTTGGAGTCTTTGGAGTCGGGCAGCCTTGGAGCCCGGGGGTGTGTCGGCGCTGATAGTCTTGGATACTTTGGCGCTGGCACTTCCCTCGAGTCTTTCGGGTCCATTTTCTTCGGATCTGAGCTCTTGGAGCCAAGGGCTGAGCTTTGGATCTGGCAGTATCGGTATGTCTTCTGCTCCGTCCAGGTCGGAGCATGCTGCTCAGTCGGATCCGATCGCTTCGGCGCCGGCTCCGATCCATCCGTCTGATCCAAGAGAGGGTCTGCTCTCGGATCCCAGAGAGAGCAGCTCTCCCTCGGCATTCGACGTGGTGGAGAGGGCTCTGTCGAGGGATTCCAGGCCCCCGGCCCTTGCCACGGCTCCACCCTGCACTTCTCAGTTGGGTCCGACTTCCATCACCCGGCCCCAGGGACAGCCTGCTCTGATGTCCCAGGTAGTTCCATTGGAACAAGACGGTGGTGAGACCTCCTCGGACAGCCCCCCCCCGAGGAGGTTCCTCACAAGCGAAGGTGCAAGAGCAGGCACCTGGACTCCCCCGAGTCCTTGACTGAGAACACGGATTTGGAGGAAGGGGAAGGCTCCCCAAGATCACCCCCCAAAGATGTCTCATTTGGTGACATCATGGAGATGCTCAGAATAAGGGGGGGTGGTCTGCCCCAAAGCCTACCTTGGATGAATCCGTGTTCCTGGAGGCATTTGAAGCAGGCCCATCTACCTCTTGGGTGTCCCCTCCGGCCGACCCCCCTGGTAGACTTGATTACTACCAGGGCGTGGAAAGAGCCGGACACTGTGGAGCCAGTCCCCAAGTGCCCGGACAAGATTCTCAGCCCACCCTCCGACAAATCCCACTGGAGCAAAGGCCCTCCTGTAGATGCCATGTTGGTGGCAGTGGCCACCAAGAAAGAACTTGCTCAGGAGAGTCCCTCGGTTCATCCCCTGAGCAAGGAGTCTCGGTCGATGGTCCGCCTAGGGGAGCGGGTGTTTAGTTCAGCTACCTTCTCTGTGAGGTCGCTGAACTACATGGCACATGTGCTCCGACTGCAGCAGGACCTTATCAAAGAGTACGCTGCGTCGCCCCCCCCGAGTCCATGTCGGTGGAGGACAAACAATTGCACTCCACCCGGATGGCCACTCTACGATCCATATCTAACACCTCTATGCGGCTACTCTCTCATGCCATGGAAGGAGCCGCTAGAGCCAGCGGAGCGGGCCTCATTATGAGACGTCAGGCCTGGCTCCGGCACTGTGATTTCGCGGAACCCTTTAAGGTGTCTGTCATTAATGCCCCTTTTGATGGTTCTGCCCTCTTTGGCAAAATCGTGCGAGATACTTTGGTCCAGAGCGAAAAGGATGGGAAGACGTTGTCTGCCATCGGAGTCCGCTTCTCTGCTCCCCAGAGGTCCTTCTCTAAGAACCAAAAGGGACAGAAGAAGATGTGGTTCCGGGAGTCGCAACAGTCCCGTCCCGTTCCAGACTCCCAGCCCTTCCACGGCAGAGGAGGGCAGGGTGGATGCCACCATAGAGGCAGAGGGGGCCTGCGGAACTTTGGATCCAGAGAACCCTTTTCGGACCAACCCACGCAACACCCCTGAGGGGTTGCCCGACTGCTCCACTCGGGGGACATTTCTCGAAGCACCCAGCAGCTTGGGAGTCCATCACGACAGACCGATGGGTGCTTCGCATCATATCCAGAGGATATCAGATTACCTTTTCTCGTTACCCACGCAGCCCCAGATACCTCCCTGATGTCCCACCCGATCAGTGGGAAGCCGCAGCAATGGAAATCCAACATTTGCTGGAAAAAAGAGCCATCCAACATGTTCCCCACAGACCAGTGCGGGTCCGGGTTTTACTCCAGATTCTTCTTGGTGCCAAAAAAGATGGGGGACTTAAGACCAGTCCTTGACCTCTCTTCCCTGAATCTGTCAGTAACCAAAGAAGTTCCGCATGGTCACTTTTCAATCCATTCTCCCCTTTTTACGGGAGAACGATTGGATGTGCTCTATAGACCTCAAGGATGCGTACTACCACATTCTGATGGACAGGCGATCCAGGAGGTTCCTCCGCTTCTGATTAGGAGCCAGTCATTTCCAATTCAGGGTCCTCCCCTTTGGTCTCACCACAGCCCCCAGGGTGTTCACCAAAGTGTTAGCAGTGATAGCGGCCCACCTGAGGCTCCAGGGAATTCAGGTCTTCCCGTACCTGGACGACTGGCTCCTGACCGCCCCGACAAGGCATCTACTCTGTGCAGCCAGAAACTACTTTCTTCATCTAGCTCCCCAGCTGGGGATCACTATCAACATAGAGAAGTCTCTCTTATTCCGACTCAGACCATAGACTTCATAGGGGCCAGATTAGACACGAACAAACTTCTAGCTTTCTTGACCACAGACCGGCTACTAACCCTGAGGCTACACGTGCAAGCCATTCTGCAATCTCCAGCTCCCCCGGCGGAATTGGTCCTGAGGGCTCTTGCCTCGATGGCGGCCGCAATCAACCTATTGCCAATGGCACGTTTGAACATGAGGGTCTTACAATGGACCCTTCAGGTGCAGTGGTCCTTTCTTCACTATCCTCTGAGCCACCCCGTTCCCCTCAGCAGGGCTTGCAAGAGGGCCCTCCTATGGTGGCTCCAATCCCCAGACCTCCAGCAAGGACGCCCCTTTTCTATGACCCCTCCACTAGCCACGGTGACCACGGACGCCTCCCACCTCGGGTGGGGGGGGGGGCATTGTTCGGGCAGGACAGTCCAAGGCACGTGGGACCTCACGGAGACCTCATTGCATATCAACGTCCTAGAGATGAGGGCAGTGCTGTTAGCGTTGCAAACACTTCAGGACCTTCTTCCTGTAGGAACGATTGCGATTCAGACGGACAATATGTCAGTTGTCTGGTACATCAACAAACAGGGGACCAGGTCTTACCAACTCTGCCGAGAGGCCATGAGGGTGTGGGAATGGGTGATCTCCACCAACCGCTTTCTCATAGCAATGCACATTCCAGGACAGTCCAACATCCTAGCGGACAAACTAAGTCGCACCATCCTGTTACCATGCGAGTGGTCTCTGAATCCCGAGATAGCGAATCGGATTTTTGCCAAATGGGGTCAACCCTGTTGCGATCTCTTTGCCTCTCCCTCGAACACAAAATGTTACGACTACTTCGCTCTTATTTCCCCCTCTGGGGAACCCCTGAGAGACGCTCTGGTGCATGCTTGGCCTCCCGGTGTTCTTTATGCTTACCCTCCTCTTCCCCTGATGCTGAAGTTTCTTCAGAAAGCCAGTCGGTTGGGGAGCAGGATTATCCTCATTGCCCCGTTTTGGCCTCATCAAGCCTGGTTCCCTTACCTTTGGTCTCATCTGGTGAACCATCCTTGGATTCTGGATCCCAGTCCGGATCTAATATCCCACCCGCTAGATCTCCCAGTCCCGAACCTGGACAACCTCAAGCTCACAGCTTGACTGCTCCAGTTCCACTCGTAGCTAGGACTTCCGGCATCTCTTCCCCAATTAAAACTATTCTAGTAGCAGCGCACAAGCCTTCTACTAAAAAGATCTATAGCAGCAAATGGAAACGTTTCTCCATTTGGGTGGAACGCAAAAATTTGGATCCTTTTACAGCCCCTTTGCCCGCTGTATTAGACTTTCTGTCAGGACTGTTCCATCAGGGGACTAGCTCCTCCACAGTCAAGGTTCAACTAGCAGCTATCTCTCATTATCACGTAGGAAATTAACTGGGCCCGTTGATCACCATGAAATTGTGCAATACCTTTTTGAAGGGCACCTTTCTGCTCAGACTTCCAGTGAAGGATGTAGTCCCTCCTTGGGATTTAATGCTGGTGCTTCAGGCCTTGACAGCTCCCCCGTTTGAGCCTGCAGCTACAGTAGATCTTAAATTCTTGTCATGGGAAACGGCCTTTCTTGTCGCTATCACCTTGGCTCGAAGGGTCTCTGAACTACAGGCCCTCTGTGTAAAACCCCCATACTTGACCTTTCACAAGGATAGAGTTTGCCTCAGGACCAATCCCTCCTTTCTACCCAAGGTTGCCTCTGAGCCTAATATTAACCAGTTCATCAACCTGCCAGTCTTTTTTCCTAATTACCATAACAAAGGGGAATACAAATTACACTCATTGGATGTGCATAGACAACTTCGCTTCTACATCCACAGGACATCTGGTTATAGGAAATCTGACCAGTTGTTCATCTCCTTTGCCAAATTTAACTTGGGTAAATCTGTGTCCAAAGTCGCACTGTCTAGATGGATTTCACAGTGTATCCTTTTAGCATATGAAAGTTCGGGCAGGCCCACACCTCAGGGAGTCCATGCCCACTCTACTCGTTCTATGTCTACCTCTGCGGCTTTTAGAGCTAGCGTCTCTTTGGATGATATTTGCTCAGCAGCCACTTGGGCCTCATCTCATACCTTTATCAGTCACTATAAATTGGACATTATCTCCAGAGGGAGAGCATCCTTTGGCACTGCAGTGCTCCAGAACATCCTTCCATGAAGGCCGCCCAAGATTCAGGTAGCTGGGGACTCTGTCCCATAGGTTGCTGCACAAATGAAGTTAACTACTTCAGATTAAGAAGTTATGTACTCACCATAATGTTCCATCTGAGCAGGTAAACTTCATTTGTCAGCAACCGTCCCTCCCTCCCTCCTGCCCCCTCACTTGTGAATGTCTTCATACTCAGGTCCATGGGGGTTACCCACTTATCTTGAGAATGATAGTTTTATAGCAGTCTCTGCTGTTGGGCAAACTTGATCTGAGGTCAGTCAGGGTTGGCAGGGGATTATGGGTAGGGGAGGAGCTTGGGGCTCGGATCTAAAGCTGTTGAAAACTGCCGGCTCGGATCCAAGGTTGGATCCGATTCCCATAGGTTGCTGACAAATGAAGTTTACCTACTCAGATGGAACGTTATGGTGAGTACATAACTTCTTATTTTATGTTTGGGTTTAGCTCTTCTTGGAGTTCATGTAGGATGCAGCCCGGGACACCGTCTGGTCCCATTGATGCTGTGTTTTTTGCTTTGGAGAGGGCGGCTCTTACCTGAGCATCTGAGATGTCAGGGGGCAGCATTCTGCTGGGATAGATATTTGCCCTTTTGGTGGGGAGGGGGGTAGAAGTTTGCACTGAACCTGTCAGCTAGGATGTTGGCAATGTCTGTGGGTTCGGTGTATTTTTTGTCATTTTGGACTAATTCTGAGCATATCTGGGAATTCCCACCCAGGTTCATAACATAACTAAAGAAAGCCGTGTGATTATCCTTAGTGTCCTGTGCAGTTGTTCTCTTGAAGCTGGCCTTAGACGATTTTATGAATGCCCGTAGTTTTTGCTAATACTGATCAGAGATGCCTATATTCTAATTACCCCATTTGCTGGTGAAAACCATGCAAATGAGGTGAATTAGCAATAGAGGAAGCCGGCAGGCGTCTGCAGGAATAGTGTAACCCGCAGAAATATATTCGGTTACTAACTGAATGCATTTCTGCAAATTACAAAACGGAGGCATGACAAAGAACACATGTATTCAATATAGTAGGTATACCAATGGCCACATTTATGGCCATTGGCATGGGAAGTAGTTGCAAAATTATAAAAAATAACTTTTTTTTGGCTGATTTCGGACGTTTAAGCGTAGAGCAGCAGTGCGCAAACTGGATCGGGCCGAAAGTATGAAAAAAAGTTGTAAAGCTTTTAAACCCAAATCAGCATTTTGCCATGACAGTCAATGGCATGCATAAGACAACAATACCAGGGAGTAATGGTTGCTAAGGGGGGGGGGGGGTGAGGCTCAGTGTGAGTGTGGTAACTAGGAAATTAGCATTCTGTTTTATGCAAATGAGGGGATTGATACTAAATCACAGAATTCCTCTTAGTGTTAGCTTGCACCCAACCATGTAGGTGCAGCAACACCATGGTATAAGTATAAGAAGTAAAGCACCTCATAAGGGGGAGTGTCATGCATGATGTAAGCTTATTGGAGCTCTGTGGCCCGTGTTTGCCCTTAGCTAAACACAGATAAGGAAAGGGGTGTTTCTGAGGCTGCCTAGCAGTGTTTACATTGCCTAAATGGGTGTGAGCACCGTGCCCCAGGTTTTAAATGAAACAAAAAAAACCACAGGAAATAGCAGCTCTGTTCACATCTGAGCACTGGGTATGCGTGGTGTGTCTCTGGGCTTAAACAGGAAGGCAATGGGAAGAGAAAACAGCAGTAGGAAGGCAATTGAGGAGAACTAGCATAGCTGGCAGGGGAAATGGGTCAGAATCAGCCAATTACACAGGCAGCAGCCCAGCCCAGCACACTACTATAAACTATGCAAACACCTTTCGCTCTGTTTTTTTCCACAAACTCTACACCACCGGTATGCACAGACGGGGAAATTTTATATGACAAAACTAACAAAATGTTAGGGACTGCTGTTGCTCTCATACATCAATATGTTTAAGAGACTGAGGGTGGTGAGGATGTGAATGCTGACGACCAACCCACAGTGTGTACAGACCCTGGGTAACCTACCAGGGGCTACATGAGCTGGAGCTAGTGGAGCACTATAGGGTGGACAAGGACATTCTACAGCAAATTGTTGAGCTGTGCCAGCCACCCCTCACGCACACAACCAACAGAGGAGAACCCATCCCAGTGGATACCAAGGTATATGTAGGGTTAAGAATACTAGCCATAGGAACCTTCCAAAGGCTAACTGGGGATGGTATAGGGATCTCACAGGCATCAGCATCCAGGGTACTCCACCAGTTCCTGGATACCATACCAGTGCATGCCGGAGAGCACATACATTTCCTCAACACCCATGAGGCATTGACCAGCAGTATGCATCTCTGCCACCAAATGGTAGAATACCCTGAGGTAGTGGGTGCTATAGATTGCACACACATACACATCAAAGCACCACCCAGTGAGTGGTATAGGGTCTACATAAACCGCAAAGGCTTCCCCTCCAACTGCCAAGTGGTGTGCGATGCCCAGGGCATTATCGTGAATGTGCATGTTGGCAGCCCTAGAAGCTGTCATGACTCCCACATCTGGCATGTGACACAGCTGTACCAGAAATTTGCCAGTGGAGACATCCCATATGGCCACCTAGTGGGGGATGCTGGTTATGCACTGAATCCCTGGCTGATGATACCCATCAGAAATGCACACACCTGAACAAGAACTCCATAATGAGGCACATGCACAAACTAGAGTCATAATAGAGCGTGTGTTCGGTTCCACTGCCTGGACATATGTGGTGGAGCCTTGCAGTACTCTCCAGCTGCATGTACACAAATGTTCATTGTATGGGCCATGCTACACAGTATGATCCTGTGGAAACAGCTGCAGCAGGAACAGCACGGGGCAAGGCCACACAGCCCCCCACCATTGCCAAGGCCATCACAAGCACAGAAGGACTTGGAGGCGGAACAACCTGAGCCTGCCCATGTAGGCAGGAGGCATGCTCATTTTGCCCAGGCTTTGGCAAAGAGGCAAAGCATAGCACATACACTGACATGGTAGAGACCCAGGGAATGACACCTCTGACTCACACATGCAGTAAAAGGGAGGTCAAACATGCCACTACCTATGCTTTACCATGTATAGGGAGTGTACTATGTGCATCCAACATAGTCAGCCCTTCAGCACTGTTCTCTATACTGGCACAACCACAAGGTAAGTCAATCTTCCAATCAGTTGCTGAATGGAGTAGTATGTTCTGCTAGTTGTATCTATAATATGGATGTGAGCATGCAAGGGAATTGGGTGGCTGAATGGGATGGAAGCAGATAGTGGACACCTATATGGGCAGCATGAAATCTGTAACAAATACTGGTGTCAACAAAGGCAGCACTAAACAAGGTGACAAATCCCACTGCAGTACATGTGGTGGCCCAAGTTTGTGTCCATAGGACACACACATGCATGCCACTGAGGCTCACATACCCAACCCCTGCCTCAGCCAGCAGGACAGGTGTAGATGACCATAAAGAAAGGCTGTGCTAAGGCCCCCAATTGATGGCAATGGTGAACAGCCCCCCTCCTCCAGACCTACATAGGCAGACTACAACAGGTCTGGCAGTTTTATGTTAGTTCTGAAAGGTAAGAAGTCTGAAAATTAAATGTAGGTCAATAAAACCTAAGATCTGTACTGTACTGATATGCCTGTAGTCTGCATGATAGGTCAGAATACAAAACGAAATGGAAGCCAACAGAGTACCTGTAATACACCAGTACAGTCATAGCAAATGTTTACAGTTGTCAGGTGTGCCCCCCCCCACATTCCTATGTAGAAATGTAGTAACATGAACGTGTGGGTTTAATAACAGTGGAGCACAGATTACCTGAGCTGGCCCAATTTACAGGATAGATTGTTGCATGTGTACAATATGCAATGGTCTGTGTGGTGGTTGTTCAGTATTGTCTTGAAGTGGTCGGCATGGAGGGTTGTCTCGGTGGTGGCCTATGGCCAGTACTGTTGATGACAGGGCCATGTCCCAGCAACTGCAATGCCAACCACAATGCATCTCAGCAGTACCCATGTCAGCAGTCGTCCATACTGTCCAGATGTCAATGTCTGTCAGTCTGAAAGATGGACATGCCATA
Source organism: Protopterus annectens (assembly GCF_019279795.1). Lineage (NCBI taxonomy): Eukaryota > Metazoa > Chordata > Ceratodontiformes > Protopteridae > Protopterus > Protopterus annectens. The sequence goes on from NC_056739.1 coordinate 169,593,059, forward strand.
AATGTGGGCCCAGACATACACACAGTACACAGCTGGAAGTACCCTAGACAAAGTACATAAAATGTAATTGTCAACTGCACACACCTTTGGAATTGTACATACAGGTTAGCAGCACATTAGCTGTCTATGTAGTATGGAATACTGATGTAGTCTGGCCATTCAGTGGCAGACCACAAAAGGCACAGCTATGAAGTAATGAGAGACTGCCTATGTCCCCACACAAGGCATCATAAGGGGAATGTCCCAGGTATATCTGTGAAGTCAGCTGCAAGACGCTTCCATATCACACACGCACTCAGCACACCCCACCATCAGCCACAAGTTTATCACAGGTCATATCCCTGCTGTTGGGAAAGAGTACAGTATGATCCCCCACGTCTGTATGGGAATACCCACAAAATGCAGCATGCTGAAGAGGTGTCCCATGCAGGTGCATCCCTAGCTGTAAGCAGCACCCTGTCAGCATCCAAACCAATTAATTAACTTGAACAGGAACTATTGCCATTAACACCTCGCACACAATCTGTCACCCCAGGGGAATCCAGTGGCCAGCAGCTTGGGAATGTAGGAGTGACAGAATGCACTGGCCTGCTATAGATGGCCTGCATCACTACCAAATGCCCTACAGTCCTCTGTCAAAGGCCTGTGTCTCACCTGTACTGCCAGTGTATGTTATCTCATGGGGTCCCAACTAACAACATAACACAGTTAGCAGAACACAAATGCAAGGCCATTTTGACATATCCCAATAGCATGCCCACCATGTCCTACTGCATGAACTGTGGACCAACCCCTAAATACCACTGGGATGAAGGGACATCTATAGGGATACTTCTCAGATATCACTCGCATAATGTTAGGAAGAGGATAGGATAACAGAGTGTAGAAGCATGGATGTCGTGGAGTGTGTGAAATCTGAAACTCTGATGTGTGCCCTTACTAGCCCTGCCTGAAACCCCAGTAATGGGTAGCTGCAAACCTGCTTGTAAACCACAATGTGAAGGGGAACTGACCAGATATGAGCCCTGCCTCTGGGTAACCTGGGTGAATCTGTACAACTGAGAGGTATAGCCACAACAGGATATGGCCATTCTGTTACATCGATATATGTACAAGTAGGGGATCCTCAGCCACCAAAGTACCAAGGTGCTGGACCATTTACACAGACCCATCAGCAAGTGTCTGCAGCTACCCCTCCAGAATGGCATGAGTGTGCAAGAATATGTAGGCTGCAGACCACAATACTGGACACAGCTTCATTCATCTTGTATTTCCCAGGAAATAACTGTGAGCGAATAAATATATCGATTAGTAGTTGATGACATAATACATCACAGTGTAATACAGCACATATGTCTGAATATCTTTGCTAACACCAACCATGTAACACAAGCAGCTCAGACACAATAGTTACAGTATCCCACTATCTGTCGCCCATTGTGACTCCATATTGTCAACCTATTTACAGATATCCTGCAGAAACAGGCTGCTAGCTGTAGGTGTAGAACACCAAATACTGGACTGGAGTACAACCTACCTGGAATGGATTCACACACTCAATACAGAAGGTCATACTGGACATGCTTCTACACTTAGCCCATGTTTGGGAACACAGTGGACTGTACATGTCTGTCAGTCGCAGATGTCTGTGTACACACACCACATTGTACACCATTTATGCTTTGCACACACATTGGATAGGAATACTCTCACATATACAAGGCCAACACTATAATATGTCAAACATATACACACACACAGATGTGGGGAACAGAGAAACCGACAGTGACAGATTTCCATCATGAGGCCTGTCCCAACCACCACACATCCAATTGGCCAGTATCACTTGTGCTGTTGTCAGGCACTGTAGACATTCCTTTTGGTAGCCCTCAGCCCTATAGTGTCTGTGGTGCTTGTGATAACTGTGTAACACAATAGTACAAACCAGTATTCATCAAGCATTTGTATACCCAGTCCCTGTCAAATGTAAATTGTGTTTGTTTCCAGAGGAATGGTTTATGACTCATTCACACACTGCATACAAGGCCAACACTATAATATGTCAAACATATGTACACACACACACACACACACACAGATGTGGGGAACAGAGAAACCGACAGTGACAGAGATTTCCATCATGAGGCCTGTCCCACCCACCACACATCCAATTGGCCAGTATCACTTGATGTGCTGTTGTCAAGCACTGTAGACATTCCTTTTGGTAGCCCTCAGCCCTATAGTGTCTGTGGTGCTTGTGATAACTGTGTAACACAATAGTACAAACCAGTATTCATCAAGCATTTGTATAATCAGTCCCTGTCAAATGTAAATTGTGTTTGTTTCCAGAGGAATGGTTTATGGCTCATTCACGCACTGCATTTCCCATTGCCCATGTTAGCACTCCTGATGTCAGTCACCTTGAAATAACCTTCTAGCCAATCCTCAGCCCCGTAAGCTGTGTGGCACTTGCGATACATGTGTAATACTGTAGTGTAGAAAACTAGTTGAGTGGGAGTTCTAATCCCAAACATAGCAACTGTGAAACTGTATGTGTGTGTGTGTGTAGATGAATGATTTTGAGGCCATTCACAGTCACTACACCTCTCATTACTCTACTTTAGCAAGCCTGCTGTTGTCAGTCACCTTGAAATAACCCTTTGGACAAGTGCCAGCCCCATAAGCTCCATGGCGCTTGTGATAACTGTGTAATACTATAGTATACTAGTTAGGAGTTCTAATCCCCAAGATGGCAACTTGTGAAATTGTGTGTGTGTCTTTGATACCTGATTTTATGGACATTCGCACTTACTACTCTCCCCTTACCCCTCCTTTAGCACTGTTGCTGATTAGTCACCTTAAAAGATACCTGTGGAGAGCTCTCCAGCATGTAAGCTCCATGGCGCATGCCATAAATGCTGAACAATGTAGTCACAGTAACTACATAGATATGGGTTTGAATCTCATCTGTGGCAAGTGCTTTTGTGTGTGTGTGTGTGTGTATGTCTGTACCTCAAATATTTTGGCCCCATTTACACCCAGTACACATCTCAGAGCCTGAATTTAGCAGTCCTGCAGATATCATTCACCTTAGAAGTAACTGTTACCAACCCTAAACCATGTCAGGTGAGTGGTGCATGCAGTAAATGCGTAACATAGTGGTCCGCAAACATTGTTAGTGGTTTGAACCTCACGCCTGGCAAATGTAAATGTGTGTGTAGGGTAAAATTATTTTTGGGATCTCTCACCTACTACATTACCCAATGCCAGTATTTACACGGGCTGATGTTCCTCACCTTAGAAGTACCTTGGGAAACCATCCATCCTATAAGCTCCGTGGTGCATGCTATAAATCCGGTACACTATAGTAGCAATACATAGCTCAGTAGGGGTTTTGAATCTTAGTACTGGCTTGTGTGTGTGTCTGTCTGCCATCAGTATCCTGTGTAGAGGTTGCTGTGATTGTGTAATAGAATCCATTGTGGGATGGATTTTGCTAAATTATTATGTTGAGGACCTAGTATATGTCACAATGTCCACCTTACAAGGACAACAGATGTCAAACACCGGAGAAGTTGGTGTAGACAATCCATAGCCCTACATGTGACATTATGGATTGATGAACAAAATAGACAACCCTTCTATTACTCAGAGAATGCCATCCACCCACATCTCATACACAAACACACTTGGCTAGGCAATCACCACTATATTGGTAGTTTGCTGTATATTGCCTCGCAGATAGTAACCACGGTGTGATTGTAGTGGAATACATGCCTGTTGACCACAACAGTGCCACTGACATCAGAAAGTTCTTTGATGTGTTACATCTCCTGACTGTGTGTTATCCAGCAAGTAAAAGGACATGGCACCCTGTTCCATCCCGACAGTAGGCAAATAAATGCTTACAGGGGCCCTTTTGCTATGTTCCCCACTGGACAACTGCAACAACTGTAGAGTCTGCAAACGTAACCCACAAAGGGAATACCATGCCTTATACACATGCCCTGTATGGACAAAAGCCACTAACTCCACTAAATACCTGTATCATGCCGTCAATGTAGGTGCAACCACAACCTCAGTTACATAGCCAGGTCTCACCAAATGAGGTCAGGAATGCTACATCAGAAGATAATCTGTCCACACAACATGCCCCACAGACCTCAAGTACTCTTCCACTCATCAAAGAACGTGTGTGGGACATGTGCACAATTCAGACACTGTCCAGGTTATGGAATATAGATCACATACATGGGAAGCAGTGCACATCACTGGCCACCCACAATAGTAACCCACCTGTAAAGTAATGAACCTATGCATCTCAGTACTGGCAAATGTGTGTGTGTGTGTGTGGGGAGGGATGAATGATTTTGAAGCCATTCACACTTCCTACACCTCCCATTGCCCTACTTTATCACGCCTGCTGATGTCATTCACCTTGAAATAACCCTTTGGCCATGTTTCAGCCCTATTAGCTTTGTGGTGATTGTGATAGCTGTGCAATACTGTAGTGTAGCAAACTAGTTAGGTCGGAGTTCTAATCCTGATCCTGCCAACTGTGATGTGTGTGCTTCTCTGAGAGACTGTGTGTGTGTCTTCGTTGACACCTGATTTTTGTGGACATTCACACTTACTACACTTCCATTACCCCTCCTTTAGCACTGTTGCTGATGACACTCACCTTCAAAGATACCTTTGGACAGCTCTCCAACATGTAAGCTCTATGGCACGTGCAATAACTGCGTAACACTGTAATAGCAATACATAGGTAGGGGGTTGAAGCTCAGTGCTGGTAAGTGTGTGCGTCATCAGTATCCTGTGTGGGTATTGGGGGGATTGTGTAATGACAGAATCCATTGCAGTGTGGGTTTTGCTACATCATTATATTGAGGACCTGTATGTCCCAATGTCCACATTACAAGGCCAACAGTTTTCAAGCACTGTAGAGGATCCTCAGTCATAAATGTGTACAGCCATGTCCAGTTGCTTTGTGACAATATGGATTAGTAAACAGTATAGGCAACCATTATAATACCCAGATACCACTCTCCACCCACGGATCATACACAAACATGCTTAGTTCTTACTCCCTTTCTTTCTTACTTTGTCTCTCTCCCTCTCTGGTGGATGTGGAAAAGTACATCTGTTTTGCATAAGCAGCAGCTCAAGCTTTGTAAGTAGTGCTCATGATCAGTTGATGGTCTGTGCATGAATTGCAGTCCCCCACTTGCTAATTGCATGTGGAACAGCTGTGGTATCATTCCTATAGACAATTTCATGGAAACACACTCCTATAACTAAGCACTTCATGTGGGTGTTGGCCCTTTTCCTTCACTGTGAGCAGGACTTCACGTGGGTGTCTGACAAACAGCATCAAAGAGGGTAGTTGGAAATATTTCTTACAACATACACTGTGGAGACAGGCCAACAAACAGGAGGGGTATGTTCCAGACATGGGGACAGAATGTAAGTATTGCTGTTCTACATTTGAGGTAATGTTGGTTTAACAGGGTTTGTGTGGATATGGCTGTTCTATATGATTTAAAGTCTGAGTGACAGTGTTATGTGGTTGAAGAAACTCTCACCTGCAGGGCTGTCTGCAGACTGGCCAGAGTTTGGAGGCTTAGATGTGGTGTGTTACTCGCACATTTCTTATCTTTAGAAATGCAGTAGCATACTCTGATGATTGCAGTCACTACATGGTGACATCCATGTGAGTTACTGACTTCATATCCCTCAGAAGAGGTATGTCGCAACAAACACTGTTACACCAGGAATTTTCTCAGTTTATCACAGCAATATGTCAATATTGATGCTGTGTTTGTGTCTGTCCCCCAAGTCTGTCACCCTTTGTCCATATGTCATGCAGTAAGAAGTGCATATGTACAGTACATCATTTACTGACATCATACCTGATAACAAGCCAGTGAGGTATCAGACTGCTAGACATGTTATATATAGTGAGCCTTAGATTTGAGGACAAAACCTGGACATTCTGTTGTCTGTACAGTAGTGAGGTCAGTGTACTTATGGTGATTGTTGACAGAGTGTCAGTATTGTGTAGCAATGTATTGTGAATATGTTACTTGGCATGTGTACAGACTGTGGTAGTTGTCCTGTTCTATCTGATGTATGCTACTCCAATTTCTGGTACCTTATCAGCGTATATGTTTGTAGGGCCAGACTGATACATTTCCCATACCACAGTCAGGCATCAAACTACAATGTGTATCGGGCCAGTATATGCAGGGTTAGTGTGTGAGTGGCAAATATTAGGATGGTTTTGTTCACACAGTCCATATACTGTACTATTAATTAGGCTTACCATAATGTGACTGTGTTGAGATTGGTTGTGGGTATGCACTTTCACACACTGGTGTCTGTTACTTCATGCTGTTACATGCCTGTAGTGCCTGGTATATTTGCAAGTACATGTGTATTCCCCCATAGGAAACTTGGGTCAGTGTTGTGGCAGTCTGACTGTAGTTTACCCAGTGCTTTGTGACATGCCTAGCAGCTCGGTGTATTTACCTAGTATGATGTTATGTCCAGATATTTTTCAGATGTACTGTTGCCTGGCCACCATATGTGTTGTGTATTTCTGAAAAAGCAGTGGGATGCTGTGAAGATGTGCGTCACTAACTAGTGGGAGTATGTGGGCTTAGGACCTCCGTTCCCCCAGTTAATATGTGTAAGGACAGACAGGATGGTATGAATGCATCAATTATGTGAGCTTATCTATTCCAGTATTTGTGTGATATCCCCATTTTCATGGCTGTAGCCATCCCCTTTGTCAGGCTTGGTCCATATGTGTTGCACTAAGGAGTTTTGTGTATAACTCTGGACTGACCAGATTGTGTCAGACTGCCTATGTTTATTTCTGCTGTATTCCTCAGGATCATTACTGTGATTTGTGTAGTACTTCACTATGATGATCTTATGATGTCTGTCAGTAACTATGGCATACATGTCAGTATCAAAAGTGGCTTCCTACACAACATGTCTGTTGACACAACCCCTGTTACTGTAGCAACAGTCTACATTTATACCTGCAATACTTACATTTCCTTACACAAAGAGGTTGTGACTTATGGTGCTAAGGTATGACTCCACTACATATTATGGGCATATATTTTATTTAAATATATATATATATATATGTATATATATATATATATATATATATATATATATATATATATATATATAATGGGTTTACTTCTTTTCATCGAAAGTACATCACTTTGAAAAAGAGAAGTAAACCCACATTTACACGAAAGTGCACTTAACTGAAAGTGCACTTCTGCAAAGAATGGTTCAACAAACCTTTAAGGAACACTGAGATGCCAAAGCACACTGCAGTGGGGAAAAGGGAATTTACCTGTTTCCCCACTGTAGTGTGATCTCGGAGTTGGTATATTTAAGTGGGGGGGCACACACACCCACATGGGAGGTGCAGGGGGGCTTGCATCCCTGCAAAAACATTGTTTTGGTGTTCCTGGTCAGTTAATTGAAATGTTCTTCGCAAAAGTGCACTTTCGGTAAAGTGCTCTTTTGCTTAAGTATGGGTATACTGTTCTTTTTCAAAGAAGTGTTCTTTCGATGAAGTACAGTAGATCCATATATGTATGTATGTATATGTATATATATATATATATATATATATATATATATATATATATATATATATACACACACTTATGTGTAAACATGAGTGTTGTATATACCTTCCCAGATGTATCCCACCATATTTATCCGATATGTGTATATTTAGATACAAAAATGACTGATTCAACACTATTGTCACTTAACAAGTACTAAACAATTGTAGTAGTCAAAGCATTCATTCACTACTATTCAGTATGTGTATTGAAGATATATTTGAAAAAACAACAGACATCTTCACAGCTCCAATGGCTTAGTGGTTAACTGCTTTGACTAAAGTGTACAGGGTCCTGGGTTCAAGACCTGCAAGGGCTGTTTATTTTGTTGCTAGGCAGAACAAGAACTGTTGGCTACAGGGTGGTTAAGGAAGTTTTGGGCAGCGTTAAGCTGGTTTGCATGACGTTAAGCGCTGCTAATGTATGGTTAAATGAATATGTGCTTAGACAGTCTATGTTTCGCTTACCAGTACACAAATGTGCTTAGCATTTACATTTAAGCAATGCTTACACCTGCTAAGCATAGCTCAGCCCTGGTAACCAGTGATCACATTCCAGTCTGATAAAATAGTAGGGTAGGTTCATAGGTTTATACTAGACTATCTGCCCTAAGGCATTTATAAGCCCAGCCCAAAGTTTTGTGGCTTACGCCACCCCTTATATGAAAAAATACTGTGCCCATTAGTTTGTTGTGCCTCTGTCCAGCAGTGACACAGAGATGATTCCCGGGGTAAACCTATGATCTCCCATCCACAGGTCAAGATTTCTCTTGAACAGAGCCAGCGAGGTGCTCTGCCTCACATGGACCGGGATTTTATTCCACAGCATAGGGAGTCTCTGAGTGATAAATCTATCCCTCCAACACATCCTATTTATATCCGTGCTAAGGTTTAAGTTGCTTGCTCTAGTGGTTTTGGTGGATTTGGATTTTTTGAGGTGGAGCATGTCCATTAATTCTGGGTTGGACATGGCCTTGTATGTCAGGCACATGTCACCTCTGAGCAGATGGTATGCGACTGAATAGAGCTGGAGTTTCTTCAATCTGGCAGCATATGACAGATTTTGGAGTCCCTTTATCCTTTTGGTGAGGAGCTTTTGGGGTCTCTCCAATTGCTGCAGATGTCGGGTGAGATACATCCCGAATGGGGTATTGTACTCGATCATTGGTCTGATAAGTGAAGAGTACAGGGGAACAATGACCTCACTAGATCTGGATGTGAATCCCTTCATGATCAGGTTGGCAATGTAGAAGGTCTTTCTAATCACTTTAGCAACGTGAGTGTCAAAAGAAAGGCCACTGTCAACCTGGGTCCCCAGGTCCCTGATAACCTCTTCTGTGCTTAGTGGATTGCCACCTATATGGTAGCTTGGGGTTACCTTGTTTTTCCCGAAGGGTATGACTATACATTTTTTTGGCGTTTAACTTCAGGCCATGGCTCTGGCACCAGCTATCTGTTTCCGTGAGTTCCTTCTGAAGGATATCCGTGTCCGATGCACTTTCCACTATGGCCCAGTTTGCAGTCATCTGCAAACTTTGTCAGCCAAAGTCCTCCCATGTTGGCCTGTACTTCTGAGAAGTAGATGCCGAACAATAGGGGCCAAGGACCGAGCCTGTGGGACACCACTTGTGACCGCTTGGAGTCTGACATAGCGCCAGCAACTCTAACCCTGTGGGTTCTGTCCTTAAGCCAGTTTGCAACCCATCTTGTGACATATGGCTTTACATTTAAGCTGTTAGTTTTTCTACAATACCCGAGTGGGGTATTGTGTAAGCCTTTGCAAGGTCAAGGTAGGCTGTATGGACTGCCTTTCCCTCATCAATGGCCTTGGTGACTGTTTCAAAGAAGTCGACCAAGTTCAAAAGGCATGATCTGCCCTTGAGGAAGCCAAACTGGGTCGGGTCCAATGTCTGCAAGTCCCCTATATCTTTGTTTATGAGCTCCATTATGATCCTCTCCATAGCTTTGCAGACTAGACTTGTTAAGCTTATGGGGTGGTAATTACCAGGGTCCGTAGAGGCACCACCTTTGCGGAGTGGGACCACAGTTGCCGTACGCCACTCCTTGGGCACGTATCCTGTGGTAAGGCTGAGATTAAACAGCTGCCTTATGTGTGGGTTTAATTACTCATTTAGCTTGTGTAGCACACAGCCAGGGACACCATCCAGTCCCATTGATGCTGTGTTTTTAGCTTTAGAGAGAGCAGCTTTCACCTGCGCATTTGAGATATCTGGGAGGCTACACTCCGCTGGGATAGTTATCTCTCCTTTGGGGGGGGGGTGAAGTTTGCACTGAACCTGTCTGCCAGTATGTTGGCAATGTCTGTGGGTTCAGTGATTTTTGTATCATTTTGGACTAATTCTGAGCATATCTGGGAGTTTCCACCCAGGTTCCTAACATAGCTGAAAAAGGCCTTATGATTGTCCTTTGAATCCATGGCAATTTTTCTCTCAAAATTGGCCTTAATTGATTTTATGAGTGCTCGTATTTTTTACTAATAATGATCAGGGGTGACTTCCTTTTATGGATTTTGTTCTATCATGTAATAGCTTTCTCCTCTTATTGTAAAGTTTGTTAATGGCTGGGGTCCACCAGACTGGACGTTTGCCCTTTGTGGAAAGAGTCTTAGTTTTATTTGGGATTGCCTGATCCATGCAGTCCTGGAGGTGTTCATAGAAGGCATTTGTAAGGGCTTCCAGCTTGGGTTGTGGTTTCCACTGGCTCAGGGGCCTTGAAGGATACCACACCAGTCTAGAGTAGTGTGAAGTTTGCTTTAGAGAAGTTCTTCACTGTGGTCTTTTTTGTTTGGGGTGGGGGCGGGATGTGGATTTCCAGTGAGATTAGTTTATGATCAGATCTCACCAATGAGGGATATACTTCCGGTGTGGAGCATTTTGTCCCCATGTTTGTGATAATGAGATCTAGTATATTTTCTCCTCTCGTGGGAACAGTGACTAGCTGTTCCATGGCATTTGAATTTATGAACTCCAGGAACCGTTGGGCTAGAAAGTTAGGGCTTGAGTAATGTTCCCAGTCTATATTCGGGTAGTTGAAGTCACCCAATATGATGGTGTTTGGAGATGCATTTATACCCTCCAGTTTATTCAGGAAGGCTGTGTGGGGTTCCTGAGTTTGAGAGGGTGGCCTGTAGCATGCTACAATTTGTAGAGCAGTTTTGCCTATGGTTAGTTGCACCTGGATGGTTTCCGAAGCTTCGTGCATTGCCACCAACCTAGAGGTGTAGGTATCCTTTATGAATATGGATACACCCCCTCCTTTTGTGGTGTGGTCCAGGTTTTGGGGCCGGAATGCATGATATGAGGTAAAACCTAATAGTGCCGGGGTGCTCTCAGGAGCCTTGAACCAGGTTTCAGTTACAGCACAGACATCGATGTTCTCCATACTGAGAAGGGCCTCGAGTGCGTGCATTTTGAAATTTAGACTTCTGGCATTGAGCAGCATTACCCTCAGTTTCTTCTCATTTTTGTTTTCTAGGGTGGTAGGTTTAGAATTTGAGCCTTGCCTAAAAAAGGCACTATGGGGTGGCAAGAGCCTTAGCCAATATCCGGAATCCCAGGGGTGACAGGTGCAAGCCGTCCCTTGCGAAGCAGCGTGGCTTGTCAAGCATGTCATCCCAGGCAGACAGACACTGGATCCCCTTTGTATGACACCAGACATTAAGCCAATTGTTAAAGGTGATCATCTTGTCTCTATATTGTGGCATCATTCTTGGTGAAGGAAGGATACTGCGCAGGGTCAGGGTCATACCTGCCTGGGCTACATAATCAGAGAGCTCCCCTATGTCTCTTTTCATGTAGTCCAGGGAGGTACGTCTCGGGTCGTTAACACCAGCATGGACAATGACTGTGTCATATTTGTACTTGCCGTGGAGTGACCTGAGTGCTTGTGTTATGTGGCGGATTCTAGCGCCCGATAGGCAGCTTACTGTGACCCTCTCCTTGTTCAGCCTGGTGAGTGGGATGTCAGTGTGTCTGACTATGGAGTCACCTATGACAAGTATGTTTGGTGTTGTATTTGGCCTTAAGGGCTGTGACTGCTTTGCACACTGATTTTGTGGTTTATGTGTTGCTTGTGGGGTGTCTTGAGGTAGCAGTTGTTTGGGTGTCTGCTTTGGAGGCCTCTGCTGTTTAGGTAAATTTTACTCAGAGCCTCAGTATGTCTTTGTGTGTTTATGTGTTTGATTCAGTGGTGTGGTAGCATTATGTGAGGCTGGTTTTGTGGTGTGTGTAGTTGCCTTCTCCTCCTGTCTGGTCTTGCCAGTCCTGAGTTGAGAGAGCTCAGCCTCCAGTTTGGCTAAATAGCTGTATCTCTCACAAGTATTTGTGTTATGTGGGAGGAGGAGAGGGTTGTCTGTGTACATGAGGCAGTTATAACATTGCCTCAAGATTCCCAGATTCACCAGCTGGACCGGAGAGGAGATTGACAACTGACCTTTGGACATGCTAGAATAATATTGGGAATTCCTTAATAATTGAAAACAAGGGCCAGTGGGGAGTAAGGGTGTAGTGCTTTTAATTTTTAGTGCTGACTTATATAATTGCTTTAGTGAGCAAGTGCCAGGTAACTTGAGTGCAATGTGTTACACTGCCTATGTTTATTTCTGCTGTATTCCTCAGGATCATTACTGTGATTTGTGTAGTACTTCACTATGATGATCTTATGATGTCTGTCAGTAACTATGGCATACATGTCAGTATCAAAAGTGACTTCCTACACAACATGTCTGTTGACACAACCCCTGTTACTGTAGCAACAGTCTACATTTATACCTGCAATACTTACATTACATTTCCTTACACAAAGAGGTTGTGACTTATGGTGCTAAGGTATGACTCCACTACATATTATGGGCATATATTTTATTTATATATATATATATATATATATATATATATATATATATATATATTATGGGTTTACTTCTTTTCATCGAAAGTACATCACTTTGAAAAAGAGAAGTAGACCCACACTTACACGAAAGTGCACTTAACTGAAAGTGCACTTCTGCGAAGAATGGTTCAACGAACCTTTAAGGAACACTGAGACGCCAAAGCACACTGCAGTGGGGAAAAGGGAATTTACCTGTTTCCCCACTGTAGTGTGATCTTGGAGTTGGTATATTTAAGTGGGGGGGGGCACCCACACCCACATGAGAGGTGCAGGGGGGCTTGCACCCCTGCAAAAACATTGTTTTGGTGTTCCTGGTCAGTTAATTGAAATGTTCTTCGCAAAAGTGCACTTTCGGTAAAGTGCTCTTTTGCTTAAGTATGGGTCTACTGTTCTTTTTCAAAGAAGTGTTCTTTCGATGAAGTACAGTAGATCCATATATGTATGTATATATATATATATATATATATATATATATATATATATATATATATATATATATATAAACATCAGTGTTGTATATACCTTCCCAGATGTATCCCACCATATTTATCCGATATGTGTATATTTAGATACAAAAATGACTGATTCAACACTATTGTCACTTACAAGTACTAAACAATTGTAGTAGTCAAAGCATTCATTCACTGCTATTCAGTATGTGTATTGAATGATATATTTGAAAAAACAACAGACATCTTCACAGCTCCAATGGCTTAGTGGTTAACTGCTTTGACTAAAGTGTACAGGCTCCTGGGTTCAAGACCTGCAAGGGCTGTTTATTTTGTTGCTAGGCAGAACAAGGACTGTTGGCTACAGAGTGGTTAAGGAAGTTTTGGGCAGCGTTAAGCTGGTTTGCACGACGTTAAGCGCTGCTAATGTATGGTTAAATGAATATGTGCTTAGACAGTCTATGTTTCGCTTACCAGTACACAAATGTGCTTAGCATTTACATTTAAGCAATGCTTACACCTGCTAAGCATAGCTCAGCCCTGGTAACCAGTGATCACATTCCAGTCTGATAAAATAGTAGGGTAGTGACATCTTTAATAAGTGTATTTAATTCCATGTACATAACATGCTTCTGTGTGCTGCCATTGCAGTATCAAGGGGTGTGAGTGTATTGTATGGGACACCTGAGTATACATGGCTAGTACAATGATCTTTTCTCTTTGTATGTGTTTCATACATGGGTAGTATCCCAGGTTATATGCAGTCACATTTGCATGTATTGTATCATTCCATGACTACTTTTAACAGTGCTTTTCCAAGAGCAGATTGCATATTGTAGTACTGGAACCATACACCCTGCATGCAAAGCTGGACTCTGAGTACTTACTATTGTGTTCTTGGTGTGTGACCTGTATGTTAAGTATCTGTTACTGGATATTGACCTGATATGTGGATATTAACTGTAGACTACTATGTGTTTAGGACATGTAATTGAGGGCTGCTGTCATGTAGTAATGGCATACCTATCAGTGTCAGACATCTGTCAAAATATTCATCCTAATACATGACCTGTTGGCTAGCTGATTTCTGTCTGTCCTCTGTGCAGATGTCAGGTATCCATCTTGGCTGCTTACAGCTAATTTATGATTGACTGACATGTCTGCCCAGCTGTGTTATGAATGCAACAGCTAGGAAACCCCACCCTGTATGCACCACATGCCATGGATACCTCAACCAAACTACCACAGTCAACAGAACATGCTTGGGTACAGGTCTCTAACCTACACACTGGCCATGTTGTTATTAAATATATATTGCATACATGTCAATTGTAGCACCTCACTGCCCCTCTGCAAGAGAAAACCAGATGATTGGATGTTAAATTTAACTGTCACCCTGGGGATCAAGTGTCATTGGTTGATATATGGCTTGCTGACAAATGTCAGGTGGCATGATACCAGTGTGCCCACATGCCCTACTCTTCTCATATCTCCATGGACATTAGCCTTATACACATCTAGGGGCACCTGCACATATGAACCCTAGTACTGACAAATGTGTCAGTGTGCATTATTGAGAATAACAGTGTCTGTGTTTGTAAACTTGGTAGATGACAATACCCTGAGGGCCTTCTCACCCACTTCATCCCCCTTTGCCTTACTTAGAAATGGTTGCTGCTGTAATTGACGTTAAATGTACCTTGTTACACTCTTCACCCTATGGGCTACCTGGAGGTTGTAGTACTACCACAACACTGTTCTACAAATGGGTAGATAGGCATGGGTTACCCTCTGAGTCCTGGCAAGTGTGTGTATATTTGTAGGAGACAGCATTCTGAGGCCACATTCTCCAAATACAATAAACCTTGCCATACATTATAAGGGATAGTGATGTTGCTGACATTAGAGAGCCATGACAACCCTCACCCTACTATCCCTGTGGCATGTGCAATAAATGCATATCCCTGTAGTAGCACTGATTAGATAGACAAGTGGTTGTATTGCAGTCATGGTCAGTGTGTGATTGTGGGTATGTCAGAGCATGTACTGTGCACCATACCTCATGAGTGTACACACCATTGCTGAATGTGTATATGTGTATATGTGTGGCAGTTATGTTTACTCTGTTGCTCACAGCCCCTATGTGTTTGTCTGACACATACCTGGGATGATATGAGGACTGATGTCAATAGTAAATGCCTAACCTCTGAAGTGCATGTAAGAGCAATACAATCCAATTACACTGACAACCTTCAAAGCTTAATGTGGATATGAGGAGTGTACACACCCTTGTTGACATGCCAGCCTCTTTCATGGTATGCAGTGGGGCCACAATACTGCAAATGTTAACATTACATACACCTATATGACATATGACATGTGCAATCCAGTGCAGTATCAAACAAATGTGTTAGTCATGCAGATGCTGAATGAGATGCATACAATATGTGGGTTGCATAAGTGTGCACACCTTTAACACAATGGTTTGTTGCAGCACCTGTAAAGGTGAACTACAGCAGTCACTATTCCTGGAAGGGGTATACTAGCATGGCCCATCTTCACTTGCCATTATTTGGTCACTCCGCCCTACAAATGTCCTCCAGCTCTGCCAGATTGCAAGGTCAACTCATGTGCACAGCCCTTGGAGGTCACGCAGTGGCTTCACTATTGCTGTGGAGTCAGGGTTATATCTGACACAATTCATGACCTTTACTATGTTCATATACAGCCATTCCTAGTGAGCTTTGGATGTATGCTTCAGTTCACTGTTGTGTTTCAGGATGACACCCCTCCCCATCCTCAGCCTTATTACAGATGCTTGACAACTATGGGCCACACATGAGTGTTATTTTGCAGTGTTCCAAATTCTGAACACCATGTCTACTGGTCTAGTTCCTGCTAATGAACAGCAAACCTAAAGGTGTACACTGCCACTAGCAAGGTAAGAATGGGGATGGTGGCCCTGAGGTGGAGTGAGGTGTTGCTTGTGCACCACATGTATCTTTATTCTGTAGGTTTCAGCCTTGGTGCTATGACACCATTACACATTGCAACACATGCCTTTGGGAGACTTGATGTTATGCATATGCTATCTGTAGAGTGCCCTGGATGATGTTGCCTGTAGAACAACTCTTCCATCTGATTGCCCTAACCCATAGGCCACACTTATGGAGATTCTAGGTGATTGTCGACACAGGTATTACTTGCTAGATATTTTTGCAGGTCCCTCAGTGTTGCTGCATGTTCCTGGGCAGCCTCCATGATCAGTTTGCAACATGTGTTGTCATCTTTTTTGGATGGATATCTGTTGTTGTCCCATACTTCATACACACATATATGACTGTCTGCATTGTTTGCCATGGTATATGCAATGGTGAGGTAAGGCTACTTTTCCCGCTCCTGAGTGCTACCTTTCAGATATGGGATCCATTTCATGGTTTGTAAGATGTGTGCAAGTCATGGCTACTTCAAACCTGCTTCCACAATATGTTATTTGGAGTGTGTGCACACACATGCTTCCAGTGTATGCTAAGGTATGTATTCCCCTTATTTGTTGTCCTAATATAGGTTTCCATAGTGCACATTCATTGCTCATGTTAGGATCACATTACAGGTTATAAAAGGTGTGGAACATGGTATTGTGATTTGCCATTGTTTAGATCATGAACAGTTGTCATTGTAATAGTGATGTATACACTGTTGTAGCCACTGTATAAGGGTAATGTTTAAGACCTGTCCCTACTGTAGACCATTTGTCCCACCATTATGTTCATCTCTGTCCACACATCTTGAACTGACAGGTTGTTAGGTATGCTGCATAACTCTTACATACTCTTCACATATGCCACCATGGTGAGCAGTGTGATGCAGTGCAGTTAACAGCAACAATAAGTGAACATGTACAGCATGCATTATGGGTAGGTGTGTTTCAGGTGTACATGGCAAATAGCATGGCCATAAAATGGCCGGTGTATTGGCAAACTTGAACAAAGCAACTCCATATTCACCAGCTACAGGCTGCTGGCCCAGTTGTATACCAGAGGGATCTAAATAGTTGTGTGAGAGGCGTAATGTCAGTAGTCACACCTGTGGCATTGGTACAGGGTGGGAGCAGCATTTCAGCACATCAGTAGTACAAACCCACAATACTAGAGATTATGCACATCTGTTCATTACAACTCTGCAGCATCAGACTATCTTATCTGACATATGCATGTTGATACTTTACAGATGAAAATGGATAAGCAACAGTGGTCTACTAATGTGCCCTGGGGCCTTACCTGCACGATCCTCATCCATCGTGTGGGTGGTACCCACCTTCACAATGCTGTCTTTAGCTTGCTGGCTTGGCTGGTGGGTGGGTGCCCCAAGGCTGGCAAGGAGCTTCTCAGTATGTGTTAGTGGGGGCAGGATGGCATGACCTCCACCAGTGGCTATCTGGTCCCTCCTAACTGCAGTGGCACGCAGATGGGCGTGGCGGATCAGATCTGTGCAGCAATGCCGCACCTGCTCATAATTGCGGTTGTGCAGGCCAACATCATTTACCCTATGGACAAGCTCGTTCCATAGGTCGGTACTCTCCTGCAGATCCTGAGCCCTATGACCGAAGAGGATGGCATGATGGACTATGAGGAACTGGATAATAGCATCATTTTCCAAGGGTGTGTATGTGGGCAGGCGTTCCCGGGACATTGTACATGGAAGACATAAATAGAAAAAAAGGTTAGGGGACCTTATACAGTTGTCCACGTGCACATCAACAGTGGGTATTACTTGCAAATAATCCAGACTATACCATAACAGCGTAAGCTATCATGGCTTGTACATCTTGCATTACACTCCTGGCCCTGATCTGTCCAGTTCCCCCAGTGTTGAACACTCAATGGCATAATCCACTACACACCATTCATTTCTGTGTAGAGGGATGACAGTGGCCATCTTCCATGTGGATGGTGTGTGGACGGTGGCATGAGTGTGTTTGACTGTAGTGTGTGATGGGACTGTGAGCACATGCCTATGTTAATGTAGGAGGCAAACTGTGATGTTCTCATGCTCCATGGAGACTTGCTGTTGTTGCCATCAGTCGGCATTATGTCCATGCTCACCATTGATGTGGGCAGGAGTGTGGGTGATGTGCATATCCCCCTGTACTACTGTTGTGGACAGGGTGCCACTGTTACCACCTATCCCATCTGATGCAGGTTGCCTGTATCCATGGTGTGTGTATGAGGTGTGCTTTACCCCCAGTACAGGTTGACTTGTGTTACTGGCTCCGAGACAGCATACTTATGTGTAGACATGGTTGTAACTGGTCTTGGTGGAAGATAGAGGTCACATGATTCTAAGTTGTGGTCTGCACCTATGTGTCCCTGTACAGCCACTATAGCAACCTATTATGTGCTTTGTGTCTTGGTGGTTTCCACCAAGGGGGGTTACTCTATCGTTGGTGGAGGATGGTTGTACAGGTAAGGTACTGCTGATTCCATATAGCTACAGTGGATATGAAGTGTACACACCCCTGTTACAATGCATGGTACTTGTGCAGTTGGAACATGACCCTATAAAAACACATGTCTACATAATCCCCACCTGTAATGTGTCCTATAGCCTGCTCAATTCAATAGGGAACATAACCTGTCCTGTGGAAACATATAGGTTCATTTGTGTGTTCTAGGCTAATGGCCCTAGAGCCTTTACAAGCCTAGCCCATGGGATTACCCTGGCATCATGCCACCCAACCTTAGTTCCCAGTGCCTCAGTGGAGTAAAGACACTGGAGTGATCCCTGTGGTGAATTATCAATTGCCCTGGAGCCTTTACAAGCCTAGCCCATGGGATTACCCTGGCATCATGCCACCCAACCTTAGTTCCCAGTGCCTCAGTGGAGTAAAGACACTGGAGTGATCCCTGTGGTGAATTATCTATTTCCCATCCACTCATCAAGATTTGTCTTGAAGAGGGCCAGTGAGGTGCTCTGCTTGATATGTATGGGAAGTCTATTCCATAGCATAGTCAGTCTCTAGGTTATGAACCTGTCCCTCCAGCATATGGGAAGTAATAGTGCAGTAAGCCAGTTGAATGTGTGTGCACACCCTAACACTGGTATGTTGTGTAAACACCTGCTTAGATGATTACATTATCCAGTTGTCTTGATTTGTACTCTAACGTCATATCACATCTTCACGTGACAATAGTTTCTCACCTTCCATGAAACAGCTTTGTTTCTTTTTAAATAGAATTTTTCAGTTATGTGTCACATTTGAGGTGAGAAAAGTTTTGACATGACTTTCTGTGGTCATACAGCACACAGACCTGGCATTTCAACAGGGGTGTGTACACTTTGATATCCAGTGTATATGGGTGTTGATATAGCTGTTAGTGGTAGGCATGGACAGTGGGTCATAAGACAGGTGTACACTTCTCTGATTACTGTGTGATAAGCATGCCTACTGTAGTACCCATATTGGTGTCATGGCAATGCAACAATCAGTAGCAGTACACATTTTATTTTGTTGTATGCAGTGACAGTGTGGGCGTTGTTCCTTTACCTTCCCTGTATGGAAGACATCCTTCCTGTGTGTGGGCAGCGGTGTTACAGACAGCAGGTAGCTATACGGCTTACAACAGGGCTTGTGCACACAGGCCAACTACATGTTTGTATAAGGTTCCAGACCTAGGGACAGTGTGTGAGTATTGCTGTTATATGCATTGAACATTGTTAGTTTTACAGGGTTTGTGTGTACATCGTAGTTTTGCATGGAATGCAGTCTGCATATGTCTCAACTGTGGGCCTATCCACATGATGGCCAGAGGATTGGCTGTTATGTTTTGTCTGTTCCCCACACAGGTCTTATCCCTGACATATCAGTGGCATTCTCTCCATTGATTAATATCAGTACATGGCAACATCCATTTGTGTTTCTGACTTCATACTCCTGAGTAAGGGTATGTTGCAACCAATCCTGTAACACCAGGAACTTTCATAATATATAACAGCAATAGTTCAAATATGGCCCTGTGTTTCAGCCTCTGTCCTCCACCTATATACCAGGCTTTGTCCAGATGTCATGCAGTAGAAGGTTGATAGTTAATGGTCTATCATTATTTAGTGCTGGCATTCCTATCATCCTAGTGATGTTGTGGACTCCCACACAAGTTGAGGAAGGGTCCATATATATGAGGGCTACAGCTGGACAAAACTTGTCACCCTGTACAGTCTGGAGGTCAGTGTATAGAGAACACTGTTTTATGCCCTTGTAAGACATTTTATAGGGGAGGGGAGGGGTATTAAATGTTTTTAACCTAGGCTGTTAGAAGATGTGATGGATATCAGTAATAAGAAACATTAAGGTATATGGCTGTACATTTTCTTATGTTTCACTATGGTAACAGTGGTGGGCTAGACCTTACTGTCTTGCACACAGTTCTGTTTGTCAGTGTGATAGTGATGTTTTAAGTTAAGCATTATGTAACGGACACATTTACATTGTGACAACTGATACGTTTCCCCCTAGGGGGTTGAATGCAGTGTATAATTGGAGGCTGTTGAACTACATCTGTAATTAAGTGTTGATTGATTCTCATCTTCAAGGTAAGTGTGTTTTTCACTGTTGTATACTTGAAGACTTTAGCCTAGACAGCAAAGTATATGTCTTGCAGATTACTGTATCATATGTTTTCTTTGAGAGGTGCATTAATCAGTTATGTATTTCAAACAACTAAATGCTATAAGAAATGGCATAAACAGCTGAAGTAGTACACAAACATTTATATGTATGCAAACTGAGTGTGGTGTCATGTCCTTTGCATTGTGTGTGTGGGTATATGTTTCATGCAATAATTCTCATTTGTAGGAAAGAATCAGACACTGGCCATTTGAAAAGGTGGTAACTGTTGGAATAATGGCTGTTTGATATGCTGTCCACTCTCTATATATATCTAAAAGTATTTATATATGTGTGTGTATGTATCATTAGAATGTTTAGTGCTTCCACATTGTACATTCCCTATGGTAGACTGAATGCTGTACATGATATGTTAGAGAAACCATCCCAACATCTTACAGCTGAGATGCCTTACTGGTAACTTCTTGTGGCTATGTTGTATAGGGTCCTGGGTTCAAGACTTGCAAGTGCAGGTTATTATGTTGCAAGGCAGATCAGTTCAGCTGTGGAGGAAGGGAAAATGGCAATAATTACAATATATCCCTATTTTGGGCCCCTTCACTCCTATTTACAGTGCCTTTGGTCAGATGTTTTGCAGTGAGAGGTTCAGAGTGTGGATCTGATGTCCGAATGCAATATATATATATATATATATATATATATATATATATATATATATATATATATACACACATCTCCATCTATATATATAGATATATATATATGTAGACATGCATGTCTACATGGGTCTAGGACTATTCACTAAAACACATTTCACTGAAAGTTATATATGGCCTTTTCCCCACTGTAGTGCAACCCTGGAGTTAGAATATATAGTAAGGGGGGTACCCCCCCCCCACATAGCTTGTATATATATATTACCTTTAGAAAAGAGTAATTTATTGAAATTGCAAGTATCCATATGTATAGTTCAAAATATTTAAAATAGGTGGGGGGCTATGCCCCACACACACCCCTTACTATATATTCTAACTCCAGGGTCACACTACAGTGGGGAAAAGACCATATATAACTTTATGTCTTTGTATAGTTATTTCTACCTGACATTGGATTTTATTAAAACCTTTGGACATTCAGCAGTGTTCTGCAACGTTTTTTTTTCATATTTGTTTCTTTGTGTTCAGCAGAACTTACGTGAAGTGTTTTGTTTCACATTTTTGACCATATATAACTTTCAGTGAAATGTGTTTTCAGTGAACTGTGCACAGTCAAATGTGTTTCAGTGAAATGTGCTTTCAGTGAATAGTCCTAGACCCATATATATATATATACACACATTTTCCCTACTGTTGAATGACTGTGCTGCATGATATGTTTGAGAAAACATCACACTTATCTACAGCTCAAATGGCTCAGTGGTAACTTGCTGCACCTATGGTGTGTAGGGTCCTGGTTTTGAGACTTGCAAGGTCTGATTACTTTGTTGCTGGGCAGAACAAGGGCTGTTGGATACAGAGTGATTAAGGCACTTTTAAGCAATTGTAAGCGGGTTTGTGTGGCAGTACGCAGTGCTAACTTCCAGTTAAATATGCTTACAGACAGCCTGAAAGTGCTTAATCTGTGTAGGCATTGTAGCTGCTGCAAACAGGCTTAACCCTGCTTACTCCTGCTTACCCCTTGCTAATTTCTTTAAAGAAAAGAAAAAAGGTGATAGGAAAGTGGTGAGAAAGGGAACACAAAGAGGGAAAGTAGCTAGGGATGTGCAAAACGGGTGTAGGGAAGGTCCATAGCTGTCCATTTCATCTATAGCAACAGCTGTGCATATATACTGAATTTGGAGGTAGATTTGGACACTCAAACCCTGAGAGAGGTGTGAGGACAACAATAATATGTTGTGAAGCCAATTAGACCAGATTACATGTGTCCAATGGGACACGTGCGAAATGGACAGCTATGTATGGGGCAACATTTTGGGGGCGGGACAGATTGCCCTTTTTAAGGTGAGAGTGTGATGTTGGGGAAGGATAGTAGGCATATTTGGGGAGGTAGGTTGGGTAGGAAGACAGACAAGACGGCATACAAGGCCGGTATATGACACATGGGGGGTAAAAACCTTGGATGGGGAGGGGTGTTTGGAATTCGTAAACCCATGAGACCTCAAATGGAAATGGTGAGACTGAGGTCCCCACCCATGGGCAGTCACCACTGCACCTTCATGGCCCCGAAGGTAACTGTGCTGGGGGCTGAGCAGGAGGGGCAGGCTGACCCTCTAAATGTGCAATGCAGCCCTCAAGCTGGCATAGCAGATCTCCAAACTCCCTTCGGTGCTCGCTACCAACCAATCCCCGGACCTGACTTCAGGTGACAGGATCCTGTCCATGCCCACTCCGGGGGGGGGGTGACAAGCACCATCCCCTGAGGCAGTTCCACCCGAAAGTGGTGCAGGATCAGTGGATGAGGAGGTTCCGGGGTGGGTCCCAGACGTGCTGGAGCACTCAGGGCCATGGCCAAATGAGGTGGAAGAGGTGGGTCCGCTTAGACCAGCCTTCCCAAACGTACTATGATGTTGGAGTCTTAGAACATATGTGGGTTAGTAATAGTCAACACAATCCAGGATTAGTTATAACAGCATGCATAGATATTCCCATTAACCCAAAACACCAGGTTTGGAACAGTTGCATAGCAAACAGAACACATGCATATATGGAACCACAGTGGCCATTACACCGCATGCGGGTTACATTGATAGCAACAGGCCACTAGTGATAGTATTTCAACATGGAACATTAATAGAAGTACATTTCAATATTTGTTGAATAATAAGACATATGTCCCAACAGTAGGTTTGGTGTAAACATACCCAGTGATTTGTGTGTTTAGATTATTGTTGCAGATATGGTGGGTGGGGGTGTCAATTAACTTGTATATCCTTGCAGTGCTCACAACTTTAATGATCATTGCTCTAATCATTACTCTACAGGTATTATTACAATACCCTATGGCCTTGGTTTTGGAAGTGATATGTTTGTACACAGTGTATACTTCAACTGTCTTATAGCTAAATTCTACATCTCTTAACCTGGTAAACCTGTGGAGGGAATGTTTGTTAATACTACCTGACTGTTTCTACACATATTCCCAGATTCTGAGTTAATATTATGCACATTCCTCTCAGTCTCTTAATGCACACACTCTGGACACAGCTTGACAACATGGGGTTACAAATAGGGACATATTTTGAATATTGCTCTCATAAACGTGGAGAGTTGCTAGAGTAACAGGATGATTTTATAATTTAACAGCTGTACAACGTGAAACTATATATAATTTGAGTAAGAATGATACTATTGTCATCAAGCAAGCGGATAAAGGAGGGGCAGTAGTAGTTTTAAATGCCACATACTATTTTGATAAAATGAAACCGTTATTGTCTGATGCAGATACTTATATACCTATGAATCCCCTACAAGTTACATTATTGGTGACACATGTTCATAATGCACTTAAACAAATTTTGGATGATAAGCGTATTGATGAGCAATTGTTTAATTTTTTAAAAAAGGATGATGTTGTTACACCCATTTTTAAAGCGTTACCCAAGATTCACAAAAGTATAATGGACCCACCCCTCTGACCTATAGTGTCAGGTAGAGGGTGGGTCACAGAGAATATATCCATTTGGCTGGAATGTACTCTAAGGCCATATTTGGATCGCATTGATGAAGTGCTTAAGGATACATGACATTTTTTAATGACATTAGGGGCCATGAACATTAACAGGAGCCATGGCTCATATTTGATGGCCACAATAGATATACAAAATCTGTTTACAGCCATTAGTAATGATTATGGTATCATGGCTATACATACAGTGTTACATGAAATGGAAGTAGAGGGTGTGAAGATAAGATGTTATCACTCACTTGCTTACTCTGGTTTTGGAGAACAATGTTTCATGGGAGCCAACAGCTTATATAGGCAGGCACATGGGTTGCCATGGGCACTTGTGCCAATACCTATGCTAACTTGGTATTGTCCTTCTGGGAGAACAGGTTTATTTTAAAACAATACTTGCTCACAATACATTATTCTTTACAGGCGTTTACGTGGATGATATTTTTATTCTGTGGAATGGGAGCAGTACAGTTTAATGATTTTCCAGTTTTTATTAATTCATCCACTTCCTTTTTGCATTTTACAGCCAATAGTTCATGGACTGATATTGATTTTCTAGATGTGCATTTAGTTCAAAGGAATGAAGGTTTTCCACACACCTGTTTAGGAAGGATTGTTGGAGGAACACCCTACTAAGTTACGATAGCATGCACCCCAGGCATACCTTTCCTAATATTATAAAAGGACAGGTTAGTAGGGTTTCTAGAATTTGTACAGATGAAACATTGTTCAACGATGAGGCTGATAACTTGATTGGTTTGTTTAGTGAAAGAGGTTACAATAAATCTATGACCAAAAGAGTTATCCAAAACAGCAAGACACATAGACATGATAGGTCGACCCCATGGCTGCTCTCTGATATGCAAGACGGTTCATCTAAGTCGAACAGGGGCATACAAAAAAGGAAACCTCAAATTATGTTCACTTACAGTAATAACATAAGAGGGGTCTGTGATGTGGTCCGTAAGAATTGGAACATTCTAACCACTGATGACAGAATTCATTCTATAGTAGGGGAATATCTCTGTTTTGGCTTTAGAAGAAATAAAAATCTTAAAGATATTCTGTCTCATGAAAAGTTATCTGATATCAAACATTTCAAGGCCAATAGAGGTACTGTTCCATGTGGTTCATGTAAAACTTGTGCTTATATTAATAGAAACATCAGTTTTGTTCATCCAGTTACTGGGAGGGTGTTTGAGTTTAAAGCCAGGGCTACATGTAGGACTACAGATTTAATATATATGGCAGAATGTGATCAGTGTGAAAGTTTTTTATGTTGGAAAAATGAATTGCAAGTTTAAGGTTAGGATTTTACAACATCTATCAGCTATTAGGAATGCTGATACACATAATGCCCTCTATAGGCATATAGAGAAACATGCACATCATAGATTTAGATTCAAAGCCATTGTCAATATCAGGTTGAACAGTAGAGGGGGTGATATTAAGAATATAACAGAGTTCAATGAGGCCAAGTGGATTGTTGAACTATTGGCCCATAGACCTCCAGGTCTTAATGAGATGATTCCCATGAAACCCGCCCTGAAAAATAGGCGGGTGTTTTATTGATTTTGATTGGCCATGCCTTGTTTTAAATTGTTACTATTTTGCTTGATGGTTATCTGAAGAAGGGTTACACCCGAAAGCGCTCATCTGGAATTGTTTTTACTGCTTATTGAAATTTGTCTTTGTACAGTTATTTTTACCTGACACTGGATTTTATTAAAACCTTTGGATATTCAGCAGTGTTCTGCAACGTTTTTTCTTCATATTTGTTTCTTGGTGTTCAGCAGAACTTACGTGAGGTGTTTTGTTTCACATTTTTGACCATATATAACTTTCAGTGAAATGTGTTTTCAGTGAACTGTGCACAGTCAAATGTGTTTCAGTGAAATGTGCTTTCAGTGAATAGTCCTAGACCCATATATATATATATATATATATATATATATATATATATATATATATATACATACATACACATTTTCCCTACTGTTGAATGACTGTGCTGCATGATATGTTTGAGAAAACATCACACTTATCTACAGCTCAAATGGCTCAGTGGTAACTTGCTGCACCTATGGTGTGTAGGGTCCTGGTTTTGAGACTTGCAAGGTCTGATTATTTTGTTGCTGGGCAGAACAAGGGCTGTTGGATACAGAGTGATTAAGGCACTTTTAAGCAATTGTAAGCGGGTTTGCGTGGCAGTAAGCAGTGCTAACTTCCAGTTAAATATGCTTACAGACAGCCTGAAAGTGCTTAATCTGTGTAGGCATTGCTTAATGCTGCACAAACAGGCTTAACCCTGCTTACTCCTGCTTACCCCCTTGCTAATTTCTTTAAAAGAAAAGAAAAAAGGGGTGATAGGAAAGTGGTGAGAAAGGGAACACAAAGAGGGAAAGTAGCTAGGGATGTGCAAAACGGGTGTAGGGAAGGTCCATAGCTGTCCATTTCATCTATAGCAACAGCTGTGCATATATACTGAATTTGGAGGTAGATTTGGACACTCAAACCCCTGAGAGAGGGGTGAGGACAACAATAATGTGTTGTGAAGCCAATTAGACCAGATTACATGTGTCCAATGGGACACGTGCGAAATGGACAGCTATGTATGGGGCAAAATTTTGGGGGCGGGACAGATTGCCCTTTTTAAGGTGAGAGTGTGATGTTGGGGAAGGATAGTAGGCATATTTGGGGAGGTAGGTTGGGTAGGAAGACAGACAAGACGGCATACAAGGCCGGTGTATGACACATGGGGGGTAAAAACATTGGATGGGGAGGGGTGTTTGGAATTCGGAAACCCATGAGACCTCAAATGGAAATGGTGAGACTGAGGTCCCCACCCATGGGCAGTCACCACTGCACCTTCATGGCCCTGAAGGTAACTGTGCTGGGGGCTGAGCAGGAGGGGCAGGCTGACCCTCTAAATGTGCAATGCAGCCCTCAAGCTGGCATAGCAGATCTCCAAACTCCCTTCGGAGCTCGCTACCAACCAATCCCCGGACCTGACTTCAGGTGACAGGATCCTGTCCATGCCCACTCCGAGGGGGGTGACAAGCACCATCCCCTGAGGCAGTTCCACCCGAAAGTGGTGCTGGATCAGTGGATGAGGAGGTTCCGGGGTGGGTCCCAGACATGCTGGAGCACTCAGTGCCATGGCCAAATGAGGTGGAAGAGGTGGGTCCGCTTAGACCAGCCTTCCAAAACGTACTATGGTGTTGGAGTCTTAGAACATATGTGGGTTAGTAATAGTCAACACAATCCAGGATTAGTTATAACAGCATGCATAGATATTCCCATTAACCCAAAACACCAGGTTTGGAACAGTTGCATAGCAAACAGAACACATGCATATATGGAACCACAGTGGCCATTACACCGCATGCAGGTTACATTGATAGCAACAGGCCACTAGTGATAGTATTTCAACATGGAACATTAATAGAAGTACATTTCAATATTTGTTGAATAATAAGACATATGTCCCAACAGTAGGTTTGGTGTAAACATACCCAGTGATTTGTGTGTTTAGATTATTGTTGCAGATATGGTGGGAGGGGGTGTCAATTAACTTGTATATCCTTGCAGTGCTCACAACTTTAATGATCATTGCTCTAATCATTACTCTACGGGTATTATTACAATACCCTATGGCCTTGGTTTTGGAAGTGGTATGTTTGTACACAGTGTATACTTCAACTGTCTTTTATAGCTAAATTCTACATCTCTTAACCTGGTAAACCTGTGGAGGGAATGTTTGTTAATACTACCTGACTGTTTCTACACATATTCCCAGATTCTGAGTTAATATTATGCACATTCCTCTCAGTCTCTTAATGCACACACTCTGGACACAGCTTGACAACATGGGGTTACAAATAGGGACATATTTTGAATATTGCTCTCATAAACGTGGAGAGTTGCTAGAGTAACAGGATTCCTTTTAATATACATTTTCTGAAGGTTTTGAGGTCTGAAAATCAAACGTATATCATTATTTAGTGACTGCAGTTCTGAGATCATCCCACTGATTTGCCAGGGGGACAGAGGAGCAGGCGGAAAATATGAGCCAATTTCCTGGACATTCTGCAAACATCTGTACAGTTGAGAGGTATGATTATGCATACAGCTTGCTACCACTCCCAGGGTTCGAACCATGGCCATGTCTGCTAAAAATACAACAATTTA
This sequence comes from Protopterus annectens, assembly GCF_019279795.1. Classification (NCBI taxonomy): domain Eukaryota; kingdom Metazoa; phylum Chordata; order Ceratodontiformes; family Protopteridae; genus Protopterus; species Protopterus annectens. The sequence continues at coordinate 169,621,569 of NC_056739.1, forward strand.
AGTTTCATCAGTGTGCTATTTGGATATTGCTGTCTATTCCTTCAGTGTTTTCTAAGTCACTCTTGGTTGTACAATCTGACCTTGTAATTACAAGAGTCTTATACAGACATTCCTAGACATATTTTTATGTAGCATAGTGTGAGAAATAGTGGTTGACACAACAGTACTGTTCTGATGTCAGATGTTGGCAAATGCTACATGTCAGGCCATACAATACCAGAGTAAACACTACCAGTACAGGATTTAAATCTTTATTGCCAGGCAGTTACAGTTTTCTTATCTGACAGACCTGTGGGGGGATGTTTAACACTACCTGACTGTTTCTACACCTATTCCCAGATTCCTAGTTAATATTATGCACATACTTCTCAAACTCTTAATGCACACACTCTGGACAAAGCTTGACAAAATGGGGGTACAAATAGGGACATATTTTGAATATTGCTCTCATAAACTTGGATAGTTGCTAGAGTTACAGGATTTGTTTTAATATACATTATCTGAAGGTTTTGAGGTCTGAAAATCAAATGTGTGTTATTTAGTGACTACAATTTTGAGATCATCCCACTGATTTGTGCCAGGGGGACAGAGGAACAGGCAGAAAATATGAGCCAATTATCTGGACATTCTGCAAATCTCTGTAGAGTTGAGAGGTATGATTATGCATACAGCTTACTACCACTCCCAGGATTCAAACCATGGCTGTATCTGCTAAACATACAGCAAATTAAGTTTCATCAGAGTGTGCTATTTGGATATTGCTGTCTATTCCTTCAGTGTTTTCTGTCTAAGTCTCTCTTGGTTGTACAATCTGATCTTGTACTTACAACAGTGTTATACAGACATTCCTTTTATGTAGCACATTGTGGGTAACACAACATTACTATTCAGAGAATGCAACACTAAATGCCATACAATACCAGAGTAAACACAACCAGTCCAGGATTTAGAACTTTATTGCCAGGCAGTTACAGTTTTATTCAAATATGATCTACACTGGATTATTACTATCATATTGTCTGGTTTATTCAGTACAACCCATATACAGTTTTTATACTGCCAGCTGACTTTCTACTACTTTATATTTCTTTGGTATGACTACTACAAGCAGGATTGTTACCAGCCTCACAATGCAGCCTTTGCACCCTACTAGCACGGGCTTCCTGATTCACAGCCCACTCAGCTGCAGCTGTAAGGGAAATAAAGAAATATTTAGGTATACCTATCCATCACATACACAGGCTGGACATTAGTAAACAGTTATAGGTATGACTACTTATACACTGCTGGGACATCACCCCTCTGCCTTGCTTCTTAGACCCACTCATCCAAGAGCTCCCTCTTCAAGTTGGCATATTGGTGCTGGACCTGCTTACCAGTCCAAGGGATACCAGTGGCACTGGTGAGGTCATGGACAAGATGGTCCCAGGCTTCCGCTTTATATTGGGAGCCCTGGTACTGGCCCTGCAGCAGTCTCTCATCATGGTTTTGTACCAGGAGTCCTACCATGACCTTGGACTCCTGTATGTCCCAAAGTTGTGCCCAGAAGCACATCCCCTCACTAACTCCTGCCATGCTGCCTACAGTGGAAAGCTGCAACCAGTTATTCCCACTTGTGGGGTTTAAATACGGTTGATTTCCTGCCCTTTGCTGTGATTGGATGGTTTTGAATATGCTGAGCTAACCTAAGCTAAGCTATGGGCAAACCTGCTTAGCTAAGGTTGGCAGTGCTTAAAGTGGCAGGTTCAGCAATGCTTACCAATGGGCAAATCCACTTAGTTGGGCTATTCATTGCTTAGTATTCATATGTACACAATGCTTACACCCAGTCAGCAAAGCTGTGCAATGCTTAGCATTGCTTTTTTATTTTATAAACTATCTCCTGTATGGGATTTATTCATCATTCATTACATATTATAAATTTGTTTATTGTCCATGACCCCCTCATGTGCTTTCATTACATTTATTCATATGTGACTATACTGTATGGGGCACTTGTGTTTATATGGGGATTTCACATCTTTACTAAACTGATACCTCACATATGGACCTACTACAGTACTCTGGTTAACAAATATATGTTATTTAGTAGCTAATTATTAAAAAAAATGTTTATGTACTGGTTTCACATGTAAACTGCAAATTGGTTACAGTGGGGATCGAACCAGGAATGGCTGCTTGTAAAGCATGCTCTCTAACCGCTACACTATTGCAGTACTGCTTATCTTACTATTTAACTTTTTGTGCAGTTTAAGCTGGACTAAGTGTAGCTAAGCAACGTGCACACCCATACAGCTATGCTTAAACTTTATTGCATGTTTAAAAAAATATATATTTGCTGTGTTTTTTTTTTGTTTGTACCCTTCAGAATATCCATGCTAATGCTGAACCTGTTATTCTATCAACTTTTTGCTTTGTGGGATGATTGTCCCTTTTTGGCTTTGTCCACATTCCTTACTCTGATGGGTTGGGAGGTGTGCGCTATATGCTTATGCTAAATGTATTATTCTAACAACTTTTGTCTTAGTAGGGACAATTGTCCCTTATGGCTTTGACCAGATTTGTTATCCTGAGGGGTTGGGAGTGTTACAAGCATTCTCGCTCATTTTAAATTGCCTAAAGGCAATTCTGGAGTGCAGGGGCAGGTATATTGTAAGAGCTCTGCTGTCAGACACACCCCCTGTGCTCGTACATAGAACTGTGTCCGTTTTACAGCATGGCAGCTCACCTTCATACATATACATGCTGAACAGGAATGGTCCCTGCCGTGCAGGAATAATTTATTCCTGCATGGCTGCTTACTGAATCTGGGGGATTACTTGTATAACTAGTATTTTGAATTCAAAATAGTTTCTGCAGAAACTGTTACATATCCTACAGCAACACTGAAACATTACAAGTAGGAAATGTATATCCTAAAAACAAATGCAGAGCAGTTTAACAGGCAGAGCATTTGTCTTAAGTGCAATAATGCCCATTGTGTTACAAGGAAATAACTGACCTTACAATGGTGCGACGGCCCTCTTGTCTGTGGCATTGGTCCTAACAACACTTATGGGTGGGCCGTTATTTCCCTGTATTGCCTACTTTGTCAGGCACTATTGCAGTGATTGTGTAGTGCCATGTCATTCAACTATCCCACTGAACAGAAACCAAAGCAGTCCGCTCGTTCCACTGAATGTATTCTAGTGTTAGACAAAAGAATACTGCATTCAGCCAGCAGCTGTTCACAACTATTCTTTTTTTCTGCTGAAAAGTACAGCTACAAGTCAATGTTAGTAACTAAAATAGAAAAGAAAACTTGCACCAAAATCTGATAACATAATAATAATAAATTAAGCATCTTTCAAGTCACAGTATGTATGGATAGAAAAAAGTATTTAATCTGCTGCAGTGTATTGCATAAAACATGCGGACATGCATGTGGAAGGAGGTGTGGCAGGTATTTATGTGATCTAAGTATTTACTGTTAAGGTGAAGTGCCTAGCACAACTCTATTGTCCTCATTACTGTCACCTTTACTAGAAAAGCTCACCTAGACTCAGCCACAGCTTGCTGTGAGGGAAAGGTTAGTTTGCCTTTTATTTCTTTTGTTTTGTATTACTTTATTGCCATCTTCTGTTTTGTATATTGTGATTTGTTTTCTTTACACTGTGTTTTACTTGTATGCTGCTTTTAACTGCATATTAAAACTGAAACGGACCACAGTTGCATCTGTTGCGAGTAACACACACATTTTTCCCACCCTGTTGCTGTCGTGTTCTTAAACTCAACTGTCTTTCTATTTGCCTGCCCCTGTAATAATTTGATCATGTATCTCCTTCCCTGTCACCTTTTATTGGCTGTTGTAAGCACAACATTATCATTTTGTGAAATCACTCCCCTTCAACTATTTAAATTTATTGGCCATCCCACTGTATTCCATAGAGCCAGAATAAAAAGTGCTCACACCCTCTTGCTCTTTTAAAATGAGTGGCTCTCCACTTAGCTAAAGCTTAAGTTACCCTTTCACACACCCCTTTCTTTTCCTAACTACTTAGTGCACACTGCAGTGTTTAGGATATTAACCCATTTTTCCATCTTATCTTTAAAATCTGCAACATCTATTCCAAGACCACCAGTTATTGGAAAGCCCACATTCTGCCCCTCAGTAGTCATCTTGGGATTAGTGCTTCTGTTTTCTCCTGGTGAGAAGAGGAGCACAGGGACATTATTTCTTGGAGACTTCTCATCAGCGGAAAGCCTAATAACTGGTTCATAGGTGACAGCTTGGAATCTTTGCTTAAGTTCTGCTCCTGGTATGATAGCATGGCTTAGTGGTTAAGGTATTCACCTCACATGCACAAGGTACAAGGTTCAATAATGACCTCTGACCAGTGCCTGTTTGGAGCTTGCATGTTCTCCCTGTGTCTCTGTGGGGTTTCTCCCATGACCAAAAAAACATGCTGATTTTTCTATCTCAAACTTACCAATGAATGGAGCTGTGGGCAGCAGCACAGACTCTACATGGTGCCCTATAGGGGGAAGAGTTGTACAGACCAACCACTTTGGATATCTGCTGCGGTATGCAGTATCCTCAAGATAGGAGAACACGGATCATGGACTGCATGCTGTGGCAGGGATAGCCACTCAACAGTGTAAAATATGGCTCTAGGTGATTTGATCATGTTGACTAATGTTTCCAAAAATGGGCATGGGTAGTTACTGGTGATAAGTGGGTTAAGGACATGGCCTACTCTGACCCAAGGCAGGGACCCATGCTAATGGTGGGAGGGGTATATGTGTCCCTATTGGCCAGTGTGTGCCTGCCATAAAGCCCAGCAGCCCTGGGTCAATAAGCTACTGGCTGGCTGGTGTCTAGTTGCCCAGCCAGGGTTAACTGAGATAGCTGTGTTGAGCAAAAGCTGGACATAAAACCAACCAACCTGCCAAACATGAACTGAGAATTGCTACACTTAATGTAGGTTCACTGGCAGGATGTAGCTTGTAAGTGGATGACATGATGATACAGAAGAGGCTTGACAGCCTATGTATTCAGGAGATGAGATGGAAGGGCAGTGCAGCATAGCTACTTGGCTTGGGATCCAGAGTCTACTATTCAGGTGGAGGGCAGCCTGGAAATGGTGTAGGAATTGTGATGAGAGAGAGGCTTCAGAAGGCAGTAAGGGTTATCATCAGAATTAATGACAGACTCATGGCAGTCAGACTCCAGTGTAATGATAGGGCAGTATTCATGATCTCAGCCTATGCCCCACAGCAGGGTTGTGATAGTGAGGAAAAGAGTGCATTTAGACACAGCAGTTGCAGGACCTACAAGATAAAGCAGGACAACATGAATTGGTGTTGATAATGGGTGACTTGAATGCACATATCGGGACAGACAGAACAGGATATGAGGACTGCCTGGGTCCACATGAGTGGGGCAACAGGAATAAAGAAGGAGAAATCATTCTAGACATCTGTCTGGTGAATGGCTTGATAGTAGCCAACACATGGTTCAGAAAGATAGACAGTCACAAGATCACATACAAGAGTAGTCAACATTCAACTCAGGTAGACGTTCTCCTAGTAAGGAAAAGGCACTGTAGCAGAATCCATGATTGCAAAGTCATCACCAGTGAAACAGTTGGCCCACAGTATAAACCACTAGTTGCCACAATCAGCTGCAAGCAGTGGTCAGAGAAGGCTCTAAGTTCAACAGAGACCAGGCTGAAGACCTAGAAATTGACTGGAGAGAAAACACAACAGTTCAAGGAATTACACAGGGCTCTAGCACTCCAAGAAGAGGAGAAAATAGATGGAGTTGAAGAAGAATGGCAGCACCTAAAAACAGCACGTGTTAAGACTACAGAACAGATATGTGGCCAAGCCAGTTATGGAAATAAGGTGCATAAGGAAAGCTGGTGGTGGAATGAAGAAGTCCAGGAAGTCATCAAAAGAAAAAAGGAGTGCATGAAGAAGTGGGAGACAGAAAAGACTGACCAGGCTAGGAAGAACTACTGGTTGGCTAGCAAAGAAGCTAAGAAAGAAGTTGCAATAGCAAAGAATAGGGCATTGGAGGCACTGTACCAACTCCTGGAAAGTGATTCAGTAAGGGACACAAACTATCAGGTTGCCAGGCAAAGACCGAAAGATAAAGAAGATAGTCAGACACCCTTCATAAGGGATGCCAGCAACAACCTGCTCACCAGCCCAGGGGACATCAAAGGCAGATGGAAGGAGTATTTCCAGCAGCTTCTGAATGAATAAAATACCACAGAAGCTGTACTGCCCCAGAAACAGCCTATGATGAGAGAAGAGGAGGAGCCCACCCTAGAAGAAGTAGGAATAGTACTAAGGAAGATGAAGTCAGGGGAAAGCAGCAGGCTCAGAAGAGGTCACAGCAGATATGATAAAGATGCTGGGTGAGATAGGTGAGAAATGGCTCCTGAAGGTACTAATAGCAGTGTGGAGAGAAAGGCGTATTCCAGATGACTGGAGAATAAGCATACTCGTGCCAGTCTACAAGAACAAAGGAGGCATCCACAACTGTGGGCAGTACAGATGCATCAAACTCCTATCTCATTGCATGAAAGTTCTGGAGAGGATGATTGAAAAATGGATACAGAGAGTAGTAGACTGTAATATGGGAGCTGAGCAGTTTGGATTCAGATCAGGATGTAGCACAACTGACCTGATGTTTGCATTGAGACAGATACTTGAGAAGAAGCTAGAGATGAGGAGAGAGTCCAACTGGACATTCCTAGACTTGGAGAAAGCATATGACAAGGTCCCAAGAAAGCTGATCTGGGCAGTACTATGGTGGTTTAAAGTCCTAGAAAGATTGGTAGAATTAATTCAGGTTATGTACAAGGACCCAATGACTCAAGTACGGACAGTGTTCAGCCTCACAGAGGGGTTCCCAGTGGGTGTGGGTGTACATCAGGGTTCAGCTCTGAGCCCACTGCTGTTCATACTGGTGATGGACTACATTAGCAAACAGGTTGGAGGGGACGGATCAACAAAGCTGCTGTATGCAGACAATGTGGCAGTACAGGCAGACTCTGAGCTAGAACTTTAGCAAAGGATAGGAGAATGGAATGAAAATATGAAGGGATATGGGATGAAACAAAGCACAGCTAAGACTGTGGTAATGGTAGCAAATTGGGGAAATCAGAAGAAGCTGAAAATAGAGATAGAAGGGAAGGTAGTGGATCAGGTAAATGGCTTCAAGTATCTGGGAAGAGTAGTTGAGGAGGAGTAGTCTGAATGAAGAGGTCAAAGCTAGAATCAGAGGGGCTGCAGCCAACTGACATAAAGTATCAGGTGTAGTCTATGACCGACGAATGCCAAAGAAGCTGAAAAGTAAGGTGTACAAGACAGGGGTGCAGCCAGTACTACTGTGTGGTACAGAAACCCGGGTAGTAAAGACAGAACAGTTGAAGAATCTAGAGATGATGGAAATGAAGTGCCTGTGAAAGGTGATTGGATGCACACTGTGGGACAGATGAAGAAATAAGGACATAAGAGCAGAAGCCAAAGTAGCTCCAATTACAGAAAAGATCAAAGAGAACACATTATGGTGGTTTGGGCACATGTGTAGAAAAGCAGAAGACAATCTGGTGAGGAAGATTTGGGACAGACAGGAAGAAGGTAAGAGGAAGCAAGGACATCCAGCAAAGAGGTGGATGGATTGTGTGAAAGAAGATCTGCGACAGTCAGACGAGTGTTGAAGAAGGCAGGATTGTGGCACTGAATCGCGAGAGTTGGCGACAGTTAACAAGATATCCCGACCCCATGTAGAAAAAATAGGAAAAAGGGGGCTGCTGGTGATGATGATTCTGCTGCTGGTGAGAGAAGGAGCAGAGTGCATTGATTCCTGACTCTTTCTGGTTATGCATTGTGTGTCTGAGCTTGCCATTCCTGATTAGTCAGGTTGCTATTCAAGGTATTTGCCAGAAAAAGGCTACAACAAGTCTACAGACCCAAGCGTCATCTAGGACAAGACTGGATCACCAAACAAGCTGTGGCCTGCTTCTCATCTTGGGATTAGTGCTGATGTCTTCCTTATGGTGAGAGAAAAAGCAAAGGAGAACTGCATCCCAGCAGAGTGAAGCTGTGGTGAGACAAGCACTAGCTGTAGCCATTCCCACAACTCCCCTATTTTCATCATTCTTGACAAGCTAATTTTGTTTTCAGTAAGCACTGCTTGATTTGTTTCTAACTTCAGAATATATGCCTAAATAATTCATCCTTTAATTTTCATGGTCACCTTGTTAGTCTCCCCTCAAGTGTTTGGCAGTGCCCTGCATAGACACAGATGCCTTGAGTGACATTTTTCCTGTAAAAGCACAATTTAAATTTCACCAGTACCTAGTTGCACACAGGGCAACTAGTTGGCATTGACAAGCACTGTCCCCAGAGTTGCAAACCAGATTCGCCTGACATTGCCTTATATTCTCACTCCATTAATCAATAAAAAAAGGGTATGCTGCCATGGATATGAACTTTCCTGCCATCTGTTACCAGCTTGTTGGATATGGGCATCCTGAAGCAATGTAGAAATTGCCTTCTGTTTACTGACAACCAGTTAATTCTCAAAGTGATACTGTATGTGAGAGATGTATTTACATGATGCCACTGGAGGCAAAGCTCTCACATAAAAGTACTCATGATGTCAACAAGGTTGTCAGTAGTACACATGCTGCACCCATCACACACATTTCAAAGCAGACATATAGACTCTCATATGCTGAGGCACTTAAATGTAACCTTCCTAAACCCCAAAGACCTCCTAGACAAAGTACACATAACAAATACTCTCAGCAGCCCTGAATGCATTCTTTCAAAACACCCACAGCCACAACTCATGGAGCCTATACTTCTATCCCCATAAGGAAAGCCACCACACAATCCAACATTCTGGTCATTGGAGACTCCATCGTGAGATGCACTGATGTCCCTCTCAATAGCCTGTAAGTAGAAAGTCATGGTCAGTTGCTTATCAGGGGCTAGGATTATTATTCATGCACTCAGGTCATAGGGACCACAAGTACCAGTATGACTCAGTCATAGTTCATGTAGGTGTGAATGGCCTGAGACATGCCTCCTTAGACTATATGAAGAGAAAAGCATCATGGAGCTCTCAAAATGTGTCCCAGGGAGGTATGAGCCTAGCATTGAGCAGCATTTTACCTTCTTCAATGATGATGCCACAATATGAACAAAAGATGACTGATTTTAATTGGCTTAGTTTCTGGTTCATTCTAAGGTGGTGCAATATTTGTCAGCATGGAAGGAGATGGTCAACAGACCATGCTGCTTTGCCAGGGATGGTCTGCACCTCTCCCCTTTAGTCTTTCTAGGCCAAACTTAAAGTACTCCCGACATAGCAAATCAAAACCAAGAAAATCTAAAGGTATTATTGCTCAGTGCTAGAAGTCTAGATAAAAAAAACTCAACTCCTTTAAAACTCTCTTCACCCTAGGGAATGCTGATTATCTCTGTGGTCACTGAGACATGGTTTAAAGCCAGGGAGAGCACAATGACAGTGCAATGTTATAATGCCTTCCATACATTTAGACCAGCTACTGCACAGACAGGGACTAAAGTTGGAGGTGTCTTGATTTACTTATAAAATAAATATACCTCAAGGCTGGTCAGACAGGACAATGCAGTTGAGCTACTCCATGTTCAAATAACCATAGGCAAAATCCAATGTCACTTACTTGCAAGCTATAGGTCCCCCTCTGACCCAGGAAACCCATGCCATGTATTTAAACTTATTGGAAACACTCACCATACAACCCAATACCATATTCATGGCCTACTTTAATTACCCCACTATTTACTGGGAATCCTATATGATACCAAATGTACAGGCACAGAGATTCCTGGATTTTGTGAACACAAACTCCCTGGAACAGATTGTCAATACACCAACCAGGGGTGCAGCCATACTGGATGTGGCCCTCACTAATATGGGAGAGTGCTGCATATCCCCAAGTGGAAGGAATGTCTTCCGTGGTAATGTCAGACCACAAAATGGACTCCTTTGAAGTAAAAATAGAACCTGGACCCCCAGCTAACCCTGGAATATTCAGGAACTATTCTAAGGTAACTTCCTGCTATTAAGTGATAACTTGGAAAAGATATAAAGCCCCCATAAACCCTGAGAACACTGCTGCCTATGCAGAACTGTTCACAGAAATCCTATACAAGCATGTTAATAGCTGCGTAGAGGGAGCTGTACCCACCAGGAATAAGTACAGAACCAACTCAAAAAACAGGCTACTCTGGTAGAATCACAAAATCAATAGGCTATATAATGGAGGAAAGAAAATCATGGTAAAAAAGGTGCAGCACCCAGCAGGATAAAAGCACTCTCATCAAACTGAAAAAACCTCAGAGGATAAAGTCTACCAAAGGCAAATTTGAGGTAGATTTGTCCACACAGGCCAAGGACAACCACAAGGCATTCTTTAACTATGTCTGCAACCTCAAAGGCAATACACAATTGTGTGCAGAGCTCATTGTAAATGGAAACACCTATACTAAGCCAGAAGTTATGGCAAACCTACCGGCCAACAAATTCAGCTCCAGCTTTTTACCCTTCTCTCCCCCTCAACCTTCCCTCAGGAAATTCCATCAAATATAACTCCCCCTACTATCACTAGGTGACAGGTCCTTAATGCTGTCTCTAAGGCCAAGATCACTGCATCAATGGGCTCAGATAATATCCCAGGATGCCTTCTATATAGCATGAAACATGATATATCGGGCCATCTGGAATTGCCATTTAATTGTAGCCTTGAAACTTTGTGCATCATGAATGGACAGCAACAGTCATCCTTCTGCATAAAGGTGGGCCATCTACAGACCCTGGAAATTACAGACGCAGGTCTCACTAGTCTTGTATGTAAAGCCATGGAAAAAGTTGTCATGGAAATTATCAACAGGGATAAAGTAAACCTCCACACACTGGACCCAACCCAGTTTGGTTTCATCAAGAGCAGGTCATGCCTACTCAACCTGGTGGACTTCTTTGAGAAGGTCACCAAAGCAATGGATGATGACAGAATGGTTCACACTGCCTATCTTGATCTGGCTGAGGCATTTGACAGAATACGCCACTCAGGCATTGTTGACAAATTGAAGAGGTTAGGTACAAAGCCATATGTCACCCGGTGGATAGCCAGCTGGCTTACAGATGGGACCCAAGAAGTTAGGGTTGGTCCTTGGACCGCTTCTTTTTGGCATTTGCTTCTCTGAAGTCAAGACGAATGTCAGTGGTCTCTGGCTGACTAAATTTGCAGATGGTTGAAATTAGGAGCTGTCATTGAATCCAACATCAACACAAATGTTCTCTAAGAAGGGCTGACACAAATAACTGGTGTCAGAGCCATGGACTAAAACTAAAAGCCAAGAAATGCATAATAGTATCCTTCAGAAAGTCATCCACCCCTGGTAACTACCATGTTGATAACACATCCCTTGGAAGTTGACCCAGTAGGCAGGAGTTAAGGACACACACAGGCTGTAAGCTAGCCTTTGACCATCACTTGTGTACAATAGTGAGGAAATCAATGTTGCTCAACTTATAAACAAAGGTATGATAACTAGGTCCAAGAAAGTTATTGTTCCTCTCGATTCAGCATTTATCAGATCTGTCATTGAGTACAGTGCCCCCTTTGGTATGTACCTAACCAGGCATATCCAACAATTGGAATGTCCACAGAGGTTCCTCATCAAAAGAGTACAAGCCATAGCTAAAATGTCCTATGCAGACCACCTCAAGGCCTTATCCCTGTATTCTGTCTCCTACAAGCTGTTGAGGGGGATCTATGCCTGGCATACAGGGTATTGTCAGACACCACTCTGATGGACCTCCTGCATATCCGCAAAACAATCAGCACCAGTATTACCTGTTCTGAAGACTTAAACCTTTCCTGTGATATAAATAGGACCTGCTGGAGAGACCTGTATGTATCCCAGAGACTATCCTGTCTCTGTAACAGGCTCCCCATCCATGTGAAGCAGAGTTCCTCCCTAATCCAATTGGTGTAACTTGGACAAATGGATGGGGAACAGGAAATTCATCCATAGCTTGGCAACTGTATCTCTAATGGACACAGGCAACCTGTAAACGGTTTGTCTCCCAGGCCCCTGCTTCTAAATGTTTCATCTCCTAAGCCCTGCTTACACTTATCAAGGGTACCAGAACTTGTCAGAGTTTTGGGATGCATGGCTAGGCTTAAAAAGGCCCATATGGTCGTTAGCCTAGTAAACACCTATGAATTTATGAATCTGTTACTATATATTCCTCCCTTATGGCAAAGACTATTCTTTCCACCATTAAAGGGGGATGGCACTAATGAAGGTAGGGCAAAATCTGCCCCGACTGTGGGCTGAGTCCCATCTGTACTGCTTTTGTATGTGTGCGCACTGAGGCCTATTAGTTTCACATATGGTCAGAGATGAGGAATATCTGAAAAAAGCCAGTGATGTGACTCCTACCCTTGCCGAATGAAGCTGCCAGATCCGTTCAGAGTTTTGTTAGAGCAGAAAGCAGTATCGTTTTTTAGTCACTTACTCTGTTTAATGTTGGTCTGTATTGTGCTCTTTCATAACTGATATTTTTCTGACATTCTTAGTCAAAACTGACTGAAGATATCCATTTTGTGAAGAATTTTCTCCTCCTTATTCCACTGTTTTGGGAGGATGATTAAAAACTGAAGAGTTTGGCTCAGAGAAAGGACAGGAACTACATTAGTAAAATTAATGTATTTTTAAAGAAAGTGTTCTTAAAACTCTATAGGGAGATTCCATGTAAGAAATGTTGCTACAGTGCATTCATAATGTAAATAATTTTAAGACATGGTGAATGTCAGTTAACCATGCTAGTAGAGCAGTCAGGTGTCCCCAGGTAGGGGGGTTCCAGCTGTGGGGCATGGCATATTTCATTCAGAGTATAGCTTTTGCTTTCCTGGAAGACAAAAATCAGGAAGTACTATTTTTAATTTCTGCTCTTTTGTGTCTTTATATATTAGCTGTGCATTTGTTTTTAGTTGACTTTTTCTGATATTTGCGGATGACTGATACCCTTAGAAAAAGTCATCATGTATTCTTGCACGAAACAGCACGTTCCTAGGTTTTGCCATATATGTAGAACTTTTCCTCTCTAGAAAAGGAGCATGATTTTGGAAATTGAACACTGAAAAGTTTTCAAATAATAAACACTATGAACCCCAGGACTGTTGAATGCTGCAGGGTAGTAGGCTTAGTCCAGTCGTCCACCTATTCTATGACAGGTGAATTTAGTTCTGTTGTCAGGTTTCCACTACCCCTACCCTTGAAAAGGGTAAATGATCCCATAAGCATCAAAGCATGTACTTTAAAAATAGAGAAACTTAGAAATTGTTATAATCACCCAAGCAGAGACCCTATTAAGGCCTAAGGAACCTGTGACACAGAAGGTCATGGTTCATCTGGCTTCAGTCAAGACAGTTGTTTGCGCAGTTATTTCCCCAAGTTATAGGCCGTCTTTCTGTGAATTACGTTAATGGGGTTTGAAGTCTGTGGGTGGATTAGTTTACAAGCCATATTCTCAGCCCCCCCCCAAAAAAAAATAGGCTTTACAAGGATCTGGGCCAGTTGTAGCACTTGCTTGAAAACAGACTGGTGGATCCTGGACTCATTTCTTCAGAAGCAACATGGGGTTCCAGATAGTCTCTGGTCTGCATATCCTGTCTAATAACAAGGGTACAATCCTGGACAGGTTTGGGGAAAATGTGTGCCTCTCTTACCCTGGGGATCAAAGTTATCACTTAGATACAGTGGTCCAGTGCCAGGCTTGAGTCTTTTAAAGATAAAATTACCATAGAGTTAGGGAAGCATTCAGTTATTGAAGCTGTTGAACTTCTGATGTGTATTTTAGGGCTACTACTACTGGCCCTCTTATTTAGGCATACTAGACAGTGCTCACAGCCCACCATTGAGGACAATGAGCCCTCCACTGATGACAATGAAGGGGTAGTTTTTAAGCACCTTGTTAGACAAAACTAAGAGTTTAGAACAGAGTAGAAAGATCACAAATGCAATCAGTAAAGCAGGATTTTTTACCCACCATCGCACATCTCTTTTATCAGGTACTGCAGGAATTATTGTTGTAATGTCTGATCTTTTTTTAAAGAAGGTAGATGAATCAAGAGCAGTACAAGCAGTTTAAAATGAAACTGCAAACCTAGAGGCATAGAAGAAACCCATCCAGACAGACCAAGGGCATCTTTCTTCTGCCAATCATAATGATACCACCCATCTGTGACAACATCATCCCCACTTCTCCCTCCATCTATCCTCCAGCTATGAGGACTGCCTACTGTAAGACAGGTGGGGGAGGAAGATGGTCACTGTCTTATTTTCCTCACTTTTCCTTACTGGACCGTATTCTAAGAAACTACCTGGCCTGGTACATGCTGTACTTGTTTTCAGACAATTGGTCAAAATGATTTCCAGTGCTTTTTAAAAAGTAAAAGTATACGCGGGATTGTTCCTGGGTCATAATAAAAGAGAGAGAACCTGTGTGTGTGGCTGTAAGGGAGTTTGTGATGTTCGTATTAGGGACTTCTCCGTCTGTTTGATGTAGGATACCTACCTACCCATTTTTGTTCACAAGTCATGTCGGCAGTTCCCCAAGTTACAAAGTGGGAAAGTAGCATTTTTCCGTGTATAACTCTGCCATTTTACCTCGCATCTGTGCCCAGCAACTTTACCAGATATATGTAAAGTTGAGACAAAACAACAGGCAGCCTTGCAATAGCTTATAGACCTAAACACAATCAGTGTAGTCATGGACTGCAGCCCTTCAAAGACTACAGACTTGCTAGTTTAGCAGAGCAAAACAGTCCAGCCACCCACAACCCCGATTTTCCTGTTTTTGCACTTGGGATAGTGATGTCACTTGTGACAATCATCTAGACCCAATGTTCACGCTGCCAGGTGGGTAGCCCTGGTACAGTTGTCCTTGCATACCACACACATCACACACACATACCTGTGACCAGGTGTGTGCATGTGTGTGGTATGCAAGGACAACTGTGCCAGGGCTACACTGATTGTGTTTAGGTCTGTAAGCTATTGCAAGGCTGCTTCTGTGCATGTCTTTGGAAATTATGAAGAAACCGGAGCATCTGGGAAAAACCAACATGAACACAGTGAAGACATAAATACTCCACACAGAATGCACCCTAGTCGAGGATTGAACCGTAGAACCTCTTGCAGTGAGGTGGCAATGCTACCTGCTCTGCCACTTTTTTTTTAAGAGCATAAAACAACAAGCAATCCTGCAAAAGCTTACAGACCTAAACATATTCACTCAGTGTAAGGGGAATTTACTTGTTCATTTCTGTCATCTTGGCCACACTCTTTTCAGAATGGTACCTGTAAAAGTTTAGTCTTTCTCTATCTCTCTTAGGCAGTTCCCTCGCGACTAAGCCCCTCTAAGTGCCCAGAGCAAGGAAAGACTACCATTCCCCACTGGAAAGACATAAGAGCAAGGCAGTAAGACAATACAGCATGGCAGCTTCTACCGAAGAGCCAAGGTGGATCACAAATATAAAACTTTTTTGTTTGAGACTGCTGTCTGTGGGTCCAAGGTACTCTAAATAATTTCCCTCACGTACCAGGTTTTCTCCCAAATAACAACCTTAGTTGAATACATTAATTCCAGCTAAAAACCTTAGTTAAACTACCTGCTTTTACAGATAAATACATACCTAGCTGTGCTTTAAGCTGTTTGATATGGTATAGGTGTAGACCCGCTCCGCTCGGGCTCTCTCTGCTCCCCTCCCTGCCCCCTATTCTCACCCGCCCCCTCTATATCTACATTTATAACCACATAGCCATGCCCCCACCACTCTGCTCCAATCACCTTCTTGCTTAACTAATTGTCTCTCCTTGTTCACTTCACTCTTCCACATTCTGCTACTTACACTCTTTAGATTCTACCTGCCTCTCTTCCTCAAACCTTATTCTCCAACAACTGATAGTGGACTACTAACTCACTACCTCTACAGACATGTGGTACTCCATTCTACTACCCACCCTACTAGCTCCATACCTCTTAACCTTATATGAAACACAACCTCTCCTAGGACTCCATGCCTCAAATGGTCATACCAGGAACCCTGAAACCAAACATACCAACTTTTATCACATCAGTAATACCAAGCCACTTCTTATATCATGCTCCTACTCCCAACACTCTCACACCAGTAAAATCAGCCCTAGACTCAAACAATACTGTAAAATAATAGATAAATTTATGAAATTTATCTCTAAGTTAAGACTCAATCTGTTAATTGATGAGGACATACACCCTAACCCTGGCCCTACCAACATTAATAAATCCTCTCTCTCTATCAGCAACTTAAGCTACACCCCTACAGTTCCCCATCCACCCAACTCTCTCTTAACCTGTCATCTCAACATCCGAAGTATCAATAACAAACTGCATGAACTTCATGCACTCCTTGCTGATCTCGCCCCTGATATTCTGTGTCTCTCAGAGACCTGGTTAAAACCCTCCACTTCTGATAATGAAATACTTCCCCCTGGGTATAACATACTCAGGTTGGACCGAGCATCCAGAAAAGGGGTTGGGGTAGCGGTACTATATAAATCTGATATGATTGTAACTACAGCTGTTATTCAACCGCCTCAGACCAATAATTCTGAAATCCTAGCTACCAAACTGAAACATAATAACAGTAAACATATCTACATAATCTGTGTGTACATTCCCCCAGGTAATAATATAGCTACACTAGAAGACATCCTTCATTGGACATCCATCCACTACCCCCAAGAAACCATAGTTCTCGGTGACCTTAATATTGACTGAATAACTTGTTCCTCTGAATCTCCTACCACTCATATTAACTTGCATTCATTCAAGCAAGTTATTAACACTCCAACTAGAACTGGTAAGCCCAACCAGAAAGAAAGTATACTTGATTGGGTACTCATTAACAATCACCCCAACCTGTATACATATGGTACTCTCTCTGATAGTCTAAGTGATCACCATCTCACATATATAATCAAGCAGAAAGTATGCAACCCCAACCAACCTCTACTAAGATATGTCAGAAATAAAAAAAAATTTGATTTAACCAAATTCCAACTTGAACTAAAATCCTGCAATTGGTCTATGCTAAAATGCCTCCCCTTAGAAGAAGCAGTACAGTACTTTAACAAAAAATTCCTTGAGATTCTTGACTTTCGTGCACCCATCCGCTCTAAAAAAACCAAGCCAAAAACTGCACCGTGGCTCTCAAAAGAGACCAGGCTTAAAATTAAGCTCAGAAACAAAGCTTGGGCTTTATGGCAAACTACTAAACTACCTCAGGATCAAATTGATTACAGGCAACTTAGGAATGAAACTAAAAATCTTGCACTACTTGACAAAAAACAATACTACAGTAGTCTACAATCCTCTAACCAAAATAACCCACAAAAGTTCTGGGCTGGACTAAACAGTCTAATACACCCTGGCAAAAAGACTACCCCTGTACCTGAGGCCCTCACCGATAAACCATTAGAAGTAGCTGCAGACAGTGTTAATCGCTTCTTCACTGAGACTATCCACACCCTAGCCAGCAACATGCCCCCTAGCCCCTACAGCCCAAACAGGTCCACCTCTAAAAATCTTCCACAATTTAGCTTCCATCCAATTGCTACATCATTTATCCATACCTTACTCAGAAAACTAAAACCTACCACACTCGCAGCTGACCAACTTCCAGCTGAATACCTACAAAAATCTGCTGACGCCATTGCCTATCCAATCTCAGTACTTATAAATCGCACATTAATAGAAGCTAATATTCCTAATATCTGGAAAATATCTACTGAACTATCCAATTATAGGCCAATAGCCATACTCTCTCCCCTAGCCAAAATAATGGAAAAATGTATCCAAAAACAGTTCATGCACCACATAATAAACAACCACCTCCTGGCAGACACTCAACATGGCTTCAGACCTCACCACAGCACCACTACAGCCCTATTAGCCTTCTCTAACACCATTAACTTTCATCACAATAACAACCATATCTCTTCAGCACTATTCCTGAACCTGTCCAAAGCTTTTGATATGGTGGATCACCAACTATTGATCCACTCCCTAAAATCACTCTGTCTAGATTTAAAATCACTTCAATGGTTTGAGTCCTACCTAAGTGATGGACAACAAGCCGTACTCTGCCACTCTAAACTTTCCACCCTATTACCAAACAACCTGGGTGTTCCACAAGGGTCCATACTAGGTCCTCTGTTATTCTCCATCTTCATCAATGATCTTCACACTGCCATTCCTAAAGTTAACTGCATCCAATACGCAGACGACTCAACGCTAATTTGCTTAGCTACATCCTCTACAGAGTTACAGCTAAGTACCCAAACAACCTTCAACACGATAGAAAACTGGCTATCCAACCACCGCCTGATTCTAAACCCCAAAAAGACTAAAATGCTTATATTCCTACCAACACAAAAGTCCCTCCCCATAAACTTCACAATCAAATCCAAAGATGGCACAATTATCTCTCCTGACCCATCTACTAAACTTCTAGGTGTCACTATTGACAACCACTTAAAGTTTGACCTACATGTTAACCAATTGATCAAAACCATCAATAAAAAACTAGGTCCACTGTACAGATTAAAGAACTTTCTAACTCCCATAGCCAAGGTAACCATTGTCCATTCTCATCTTCTCTCTACTCTCCTGTACGCATCCCCTCTTCTTCTAAATAACAATAAGTCCAATCTAAACAAACTTACTACCTGTTACAATCACATTGCCAGACTCGCCACTGGGCTCCCTTTTAGAACACATCACTGCATTAATCTAACTCAGCTTGGTTGGCTCGAACTTCCTAGTCTAGTGCTATACAAACAACTGATCATAGCCCACAAAATCATATACACCCCTGAAAACACCCCTTCACTCAAACACCTAGTCACCCTGCACAACAATCCACAACCACTTCGTTATTCCAACAAAGTCCTCATCCAGACTTACAAAACTAATAACCTAGCCGGTGACTCTCTCTTGTCCAACTCCCTAGGTAGAACCTGGAACCTTCTACCCCCTGAGATTACCTCAATTTCTTCCCTAAATCACTTCAAAGCCAAGCTCAAACTACACCTGGGGTCTAAAAAGTCCTGCTACTGTACTGAGCCTGGCTAATCCTCACTCTACACAACGTATTTAGTCATAATTCTCTCCTAACTAAAACATCTCACTCTCACTTACTAACGATGTAAGCTTGTGGTTCCTATTACAATATTATTAATGTCAACTTCTGACTCCATGTTCTAAAATGTATTTTGTTGGTTCTTCAAGCAACCCTATACTTTTGTATATTGTTTTTGAATTTCTGTATGTTTTTGTTGCTTTTGTTGGAGCTTTTCTCCCCGGGCCTCTGCTGAAAATGGACATATATCCAGTCGGACTATCCCGGTTAACAAATGTAAAATAAATAAAATAAATAAATAATTTAACAGCTCTTCTCTAGCAGGCATGTGTGTAGTGGTCTGCTGTTGGCTCTTTTACAGCTCTAGAATAAAAAATAGCCTGTACTACCCCTTTTGCACATTAGTTCCCCTCCCACTCCCCTCTGTAATTAATGAGGTTCGCCTTGCTCTACCTGGCAGCCTGCACTTTCTAAATTGCTCTTACCAGCTACTGTGTTCTCTCTCTCTCCTTTCCAGTACAGGCAGTTTACTGTTTGTTTTCTTTTTCCTTTCTTTTCCATGCCCTGAATATTTAATGAGAAATAATGAAGAAACAAATTAAACTTTTGAGCAAAATCTAAGCTCTTACCTATGTTTCAAAACAGACCAAAGCTGGTACAGTGACATCACAGATTTTCTGGACAGTGACAGTTATATCTGTGTTTTCACGGTAGGTGAAACAAGCTCCATTCACCCCTTGTTAACCAGTCAGGCTGTCATTGCCCCCCTACCCCCAGTCCCACCCCTCATCTCTACTAATATAACCCCCATTGGCATCTCCCATAAATACCTCACAACCATTCAAATCAGGATTAATTCACCTCCAGAATATCATACTCTCTTTTTTTATAAACCATCACTGTCCTTCATAGCCAACAACTAGTATTTTCACTGCCAAATCATATTTCCCTTCACACCAAACAGGAGACTCCACTTTACAATGTCTTCCATCATGTCCCGTATCAAAACCTTTACCCGCTCTGAAAACAGTACATTTTCTTGAATTGCTCAATACTCCAGTTCCCCTGAATTGCACACTTTCACATAAATGCAAAACGCTTCCAAATCCATCATTATATTTTCTGTGTTATCAGTGTACCTCAAACCCTCAGACACAACTCCTCTATACCCTATCTCCATTGTAATCTAACTTAACCTTCTGAGAAAGCTCCCTTCTTCTGCACTCCACTCCACTCCTGTACGTGTACAGTCACTGCATCTCTACAAAGACAGGCTCCAGTCTCTGAACTCCTCCTTCTGTACTCACTACTACAAATTACTATGCTTCTCAGTAGTGTCTTCCTCACCATCTTACTTCTGACTCTCCCACCTTACCACATACCACTCCTCCTTACACAAAACAAACACCCCCCCTCCAGCATACATAATACCTACACCAAGGACCTCTGTTCCCAAACAAACCTCATTCTCCATTGCATTTTCCTTCAACTCTTTCCACACACTTGCATCTCCTACACAAAATCTCCCACAAACTACATAACCCTTACGTATTTAACATTGTTTTAAACATAAATTAAAACCTAAGTACACTATCCCTTATCCAAACTCTGCCAAACCATTAACTCCCTCTGGTTAATGTCCAGCCAAATCCAGGATCTAGTTCTCATCCATCCATTCTTCCACCACAATTACTCCAGCACACTCCTCCCCTCAGTTTAATAGCTCTTATTCAAACAAGTGCCCTTTTTATGGGCTTTTCTTTCCATCACATGAACTGGCAAACTGTATGCAGTAAAATACATGAGCTACATGTTTGGTGTCTACTGCACAATACCAATATTGTAGTTTTAACTGAAACCTGGCTAAAGCCAACATTGAGGATGTTGAAATACTCTCCCCAGGCTATAATATTTTGCAAAAAAAAAAAAGTACAGTTTTGTACCTACCATAAATGTAGATGTTCGAAGATCCACATTGCTGCAGTCCTAACACTTGGGTAGTCCGCTGTCCCTCGATCGGCCAGAATATCAGAGCATTTGACTGACATCAGAACGTCAGGGTACAAATCATGACCGACGCCATATCCTCAGTCTTTTCTTGCCCCAGATGTCAGAAGACCCTAAAAAGAAAGGTCAAAACCCATAGACAACAACTAAACAACCAACCAGCCTAACACCAAAAGTATGTACAATATACACAATATATACAATATGCAATATACCTCAGATGTATAACCCAACCCCCACAACCACCTCAAACTACAGAGGGGAAGGAGGGAGGGAATTGGACTGCAGCAATGTGGATCTTCGAACATCTACATTTATGGTAGGTACAAAACTGTACTATGTTCTTCATCTCACATTGCTGCAGTCCTAACACTTGGGTAGAATCCCAAAGCAGAGGAAAGGGAGGATGGCTAATCTACAAAGATGCAGGAGCTGCAAAAATGCCCTGCAAGACAGCAGTGGCAAACCCAGCCCTGGATTTAGAGTACAGTGGAAGGTGGTAATGCCTAGAGAAGGTATGCACTGAACTCCAAGTGGCTGCCTCCAAAATATCCTTAGTAGCCACCCCCAAAGCTGTAGAAGTGGCAGTAGCCCTAGTGGAATGAGGCCTAATCCCAGCTGGAATCTCTTTGCCATGATGGGAATAACAGAAAGCAATGCAAAATCCAATCCACTTAGAAATAGTTTGTTTTGACACGGGCTTGCCCTGAGAGCACAAAGCAAAAAAAACTAATAACTGCTGAGATTGTCTGAACCCTTTAGTTCTGTCCAAATAATATCGCAACTGCCTGTGTACATCTAAAGTGTGCAAAATCTTTTCCCCTTTAGTTTGGGGATTTGCATAAAAAGTAGGCAAATGAATAGTTTGGTTTAAAGCCACACTAGAAACCACTTTAGGCATAAAGGAAGGATTAGTCTATCCTTATGGAAAATTAAGAAAGGCTCAACTGCCATAAGGGCCTGCAATTCAGAAACCCTTCTTGCAGAGGTAATGGCCAACAAAAAGCAGTCTTCCATGACAAATATTTCAACTCAGCAGTAGCTGCAGGCTCAAAAGGTTGTAGAGTGAGTTTCTCCAACACAAAATTGAGATCCCAAGCAGGAGTAGGAGCCCTTCTGGGGTCTTATATTCTTTGCCCTCTAAGAAATTGCTTGAACAAAGGATGAGAAAACAATGGTGGGTCTGAGCTGAAATTGCTGCAGCATGAATCTTAATAGAAGAGAAGGACAAACCTTTGTCCAATAACTCAGTAAGATATTGAAGAGCCACACTTAAATCAGGCTCAGAAACATCCAAATCCTTAGCTGCACTCCAAAATAAAAATCTCTTCCATTTATCTACACTTTCCTTGTACTAGGCCTTCTAGCTTCCAAAATCACATTCAAAACTTGTTGTGGAAGTTGAGACCCTCTCTGGTTTAAAACAGAATATGCCATGCTGTTAGGTGAAGAGAGTGAAGTTTGACATTGAGCAAATGACTGTCCTCCTGGGACAACAGATGTGGAATCAAAGGCAATGTCCATGGAGGCTTCCGCATTAGACTTCTCAGTAATGGATACCAGTGCTGTCGAGGCCAATCTGGAGCTATCAAAATCATCCTTGGCTTGTCCTGTCTGACCTTCAGAAGTACCTTTGGGAGGAGAGGCAGAGGTGGAAAGGCATACACATGAAGATTTTCCCAACTGAAAGAAAGAGCATCCACTTTCCAAGCTGTGGGATGAAACCTTTGTGCAAAACTTTGGCAGCTGGTGGTTTAGTGGAGAAGCGAACAGATCTATGTCTGGAGTTCCCCAGGACACTGTCAATTTCTGAAATACATGAAGATCCAGTTTCCACTCGTGGGGATCCATGATTTGTCTGCTTAACACATCTGCTAAGGAGTTCTGTGCTCCCGGCAGAAACCTTGCCTGAAGACTTAGTTGTAAACTGAGAGCAGTCTCCCACAAAATCATTGCTTGCCTGCATAGAGGATAAGAATGTGTTCCCCCTTGCTTGTTGATGTACCACATGGCAGTTGTGTTGTCTGTTAGAATCAACACCTGCCCTGGAAGAAATAAATCCTTGAAGGCTATTAATGCAAACTGGACTGCTAACATCTCCTTCATGTTGATATGTAGATGTTGTAGTCTGGCAGGCCACTTGTCTTGTATCCACTTTCCATTTAGATGAGCTCCCCAAGCTTTGTCTGAGGCATCTGTCGTTAAAATCTGACGGTCACAGAGAGTCCCTTGTTTAGGTGACATTCCTGAGCCCACCACAAAAATTCCTTTTGAATGCAAGGTATTATTTGAATGACAGTGTCCAGATCCTGGCAGTGCTGTGTCCATACATTTTTGAGATACCATTGTAGCTTCCTCATATGCAGTTTGGCATTGGGAAGCACCAGAATACAAGATGCCATGAACCCTAAGACTTGAAGGACTGTCCTTGCAGTCAGCCCGGACTGATGAGATAGTTGATGGAAGTAAAGGGATAGACTCTTTTGTTTGTCCGGGGTTAAAAAGGCCATATGGGATGCTGTATTCAGTCTCACACCCAGAAAGCACATGTCCTGAGAGGGTACTAGACTGGACTTTATTTCGTTCACAGAATATCCCAGGCATCTTAGCACTGCTATCACATATTCCAAATGATGAAGAAGCTCTTCCCTTCCTTGAGCCAGAATCAGGCAGTCGTCCAAATAAGGATAGATCTGTATTCCTTTTAGCCTGAAGAAAGCAATCACTGGAGCCAGAACTTGAACACTCTGGGCAGTAGATAAGCCAAAGGGCAATGCAGAGAACTGATAGTGAGAAGTCCCAGCTATATTTCCTGCAACTTAGTCTGATAGGAACATGAAGGTAAGCTTCCTTGAGATCCAAAGTCACCATCCAATGATCTTTGCCCAGCAGAGGTAAAAGCTGCTGCAACGTCAACATTTTGAACTTGGGAATGTCCAGATAAGTGTTGAGGATAGACAAATCCAAAATTGGTCTCCACGTGCTCCCTTTCTTTGGTACTAGGAACAGGCGAGAATAAAATCCTAGGCCCCTTTCTGGCATAGGAACTGGCTGTATGGCCCCTATTTGGAGTAACAGAGAAATTTGCTTGTGAGCCTCTATTCTTTGTTGAGGAGGAATGTCTGGCATGCCTTTGAAAGGAGGCAAGGTATGGAAATAAAACCTGTAACCGTGATGTATGATATCCAGTACCCATCTGTCTTGGGTGATCAAACTCCAATTTTCTTTGAAAAGTGCCAATCTTCCTCCCAAAGGTGCTACCAGGCGAGAAGGTTCTGGCAGCTGAAAAGGTAGGTCATTGGGTCTGTTTACAAAAGGACTGACCCCTGCCCTCACCCGAAGACTGTGCAGGAGAACTCCCTGTTCTAGGCCTGAAAGAGCCCTGACCTCTGCCCCTGCCACGTCTAGATCTACCCCTAGACTGGGAATCATAAGAAGGATATGTCCACCCTTTAGTAGGCCAATTTCTACTAAACTTTGGAGGCTGAACCTGCAAAAAGTCTTTAACAGTCTGCATAGACTTAGCCTTGTCTTCCATTTTCTTTAAAACTGCCTCAACAGGAGAACCAAACAAGACGTCAGATTGCAAAGGGGCATCCAAAATCCTAGTTTTAACATGGTCAGATAAATTTTGATCCCTCAGCCAGGCATGCCTGCGAAGAACTGACCCAGTAGCAGCCACCCTAGACGAGGCCTGTACAGCATCAAAACCACATTGCAAAGAATGCTTACCCACCTGTTCAGAAACATGCACTAAATCTTGTAACTCTTTACAATCAATACCTTCCAAAGCATCAACCTTAGATTTCAACTGTGAAAGGAGATAATTTTGATATTTCAACATGTGAAACTGGCAATTCAAAGCTCTCATGGCTAGAGTGGAAGAAGTATAAACTTTCTTTCCCCATCTATCCAAGGCCCTGGCCTCTTTATCTGCGGAACCAGATTCTTGACAACCTAACAGTTTCTGGGTCTGCCCTAGGACTCTTAAAGAGATACTTATGAGCTTCAGACACCCTGTAATACCTATCCGGTTTAACAGGAGCAGGAGGCAAAGAATCAGGATTAAGAGAAGCCTCTGCAAACACATCTTCCACCACATTCAGAACAGGAGGTATAGCTAAAGGCCTATGCTGGGGTAAAAACAAAAATTCCCTAAGCCTTTCCTGGAATCAGAGAAATCCTGACCTTCCCATTTAAAATGCTCTCTCATGGAGTGAAGGGTCTCTGAAAAGAAAAATCCTCAGGAGGAGAAGCAGAAGGAGTAGAATCATCCACATCAGAATCAGAATAATGAGAATACTCCTGCAAGTCTTCAGCCGAAGACTCAGACAAATCTGAAGCCTGCTCATAATCCCCCAACACAGGCTCCATCCTAGGCCTCTTATCAGGAGGGGGCATAGAGCCTCTAATTAAAGTAATTAAATCTTCTGCCATTTTAAGCATGTGCTTCTTGGGCACAGAACCTGAAGAACTAGGAGGGACACCCACAGAAGCAAACTAGACCTGCCTCTAGGAGAAGCCTTGGAAGCAGAAAGAGGGCCTAGACACCTTGGGAAGGGAGGGAGTACAGTTATCTGAGAAGAGCCTGACCTGCCTCCTGGGAGGCCACATCCTGTAAAACAAAGTTTCCCTGGGACTCCTGAGAGGCCTCCGTCGAACCACCGGTTCCACTGAAGAACTAACCTAGGTTTAACTGCCTTGTCCTTGCGCTTCTTTGAGAGCATCCGGCGGCATATTGTAATTGCACCGCTTCCCAAAGACCAACCTGGCACAATTATTGAACCTAGCACCAGGTCCCAAACAAGGTATACACAAATTGTGGTAATAGTTATTTACTTTTCTGACATCCAAACCACTGAGGCAAGAAAACAAAATATTTAACCAACTCTGACGCACTTGCAACACTGCTTCTGCATCGGACCATAAAGACTGAGGATATGGTCATGCGCATTTGTACCCTGACGTTCTGATGTCAGTCAAATGCGCCTTGACCGATACTCTGATATTCGACAGCGGACTACCCAAGTGTTAGGACTGCAGCAATGTGAGATGAAGAACATCAGGAGGCTTAGTGGTTCTATATAACTACTCACTAATACTCTCACCATACCCCGTCTGCATACCCTCTTTCAGTAGTGCTGAAATACTCCTTTCTCTCTCAAAAATAAATGATCACAAAAATATCTCTCATAACTGTTTACATATCCTCAGGCAGCAAGAACTCAACTTAGAGGACCTTCTGTCTTGGATATCCACAATTATCAACTAACAAACTGTCATCCTAGGTGATGTCAATATACATTAGTAATCTGTTTCCACACCTAAATCAACCTATGTCAAAAATCTATACAATTTTAGACAATGTATCTCTCTAAATAGATGCAGCAAGCACTTTAAAAGAGCTTTTGTTCTAGACCAGGCCCTCATAAGGTAAAATTATCACTGCAGTTACCTTTCCAAACTCTGAATGTCCACCTTCCAGTCTTTCTTAAAAGATTTACAACTCACCCCCAAAAGGACCACCACTATAACACAGTTCTCAAGTTGGCTCAGTTTAGCAAAGATTCATTCATAGAAATACTGAAAGCTTGCAACTGCTATCCACTACTGTTTCTCTGGGTGAAGCATTTGCTTATTTTAGGCTTTAGCTACACCCTATTTACTATATTAATTACTTAAGCCCCAGTCAGACCCACAACACTAATTTAACCTTGCCCTTTGGCTCACAAAAACTACTAAACAACTTAATGAGAGCCAAACAACAAGAATGGAAATGCTGACCTCATAGTAAAACTGAAACCAATCTCCAGAACTTCAGGGAGCTATGCAGCCACATCAAAAAAATCAATCAGATCTGGTTAAAAAAAATCACTACACCTCAGTGCACTAAGATCCCCAAACAGTTCTGATCCTCCATTAACAATTTGTTAAATCCTTGCTTCAAGCTCAGTTAACTCCTACTACCACCAATACCAAACCTATGTCTAATGAACTTGTCAGACTTCATACAATCCTCCAGCTACACCTGTCTCCATCCCAACAGAGCTGTCCTCTAAAACCCCTGTCTTCCACAGCAGCCCAGTTCTTATCACCACTATCGAGAAACTGCTTCATAAGCTAAAGCCCATTATATTCACTTCTTCTATAAGAATAATTAGTATGGCTGCTGACCCATTAGTATGTCCTGTCTATCACCCCATAAACAGATCTATGTAGCCGCTATCTGGAAAATGTCACTTAATTATTCCCTTGCACAAAGGAGGACACTGAACTGAATTCTATAATTACCACCCTATAGTAATACAGTCCCAACTTCTCAAATATTTAATAGATAACAATCCCCTGTGCCTTCAGTGGTTTCAGGCTACACCCACAGCACTTTCACAGTACTTAATTTCACCCATCATATTAACATTCACAGGGACTGTGGAAATGGTTTTCTCTCTACTCAACTTCTCCAAATTTATGACATTACATCCCATCAGATTCTTCTCCATAGACTATCCCTGATGTCCCTACCTTCCCACAGTTAGTTCCATGGCTACCTTTATAACCAGGTGCAAGCAGAAGCAGTAAAATGGCAGAAAGAGTGATCACCATTTTTGTCCATTTAGTCAGAATGCCACTAGGCTCAATTTTGGGCCCTATACTCTCTAACATTTTTATTAATAACCACTACACTGCTGCTAATGACACAGCTGTTATTCAGTATGCTGATGAGGCTACACTGATTACAGTGAAGGCCCTCCAGGAACTTCAGAAAAAAAAACAAGATGCCTTTTCTTCTGCTGAAACCTGGTACAGCAGTTCTCGCCTCCTGCTGAATGCCAAGATAACCAAGATCCGATGATGTCTGCTCTGTCTGTATTCTACCCGTGGGACTACAAATCTGACACCAGTGAATTCTAAAGCCTTTCAGCTCAACTTGGCACCATCTCCCTTACCTATAACTCCCCACTCTTCCATCAACTCTCCAGATCTAGTTTGCCATCATTCATGGTCTGTAGCTTGATCCTTGACTCCTTGCTTTTTTTTTTCCAGTTTTTCCTCCACATTTTTTGCTAGGAGTGGTGAAATTTTCATTTCACTTACCTTCTGTTATTATAGTGCTAGGTTTGTGTGTGTGTGTTTTTATAGGCAGGTAGATAGTGTGGTATTTTTTTCTTTAAGGTTAGGCAGGTTGACCCTTTGTCTACCCCCTCCCACCCTTTTTCCCTGTGATAGAGATTAGTGTTTTTTGTGTGTGCACACGCGCATTTTGTTTTTGAGACATGGGCAAGGGGTTTAAGAAATGCATTTCCCGTGGGCACAAACTGCCTTCTCAAGATAATCACCTTAAGTGTTCTCATTGCTTGTGCCCAGAGCACTTAGATTCCTAGTGTTCTTTTTGCAAGACTTTTGGCTCTCAGACCTTGAATGAGTGCAAAACTAAGTTTGTTCTTAAGGGCCTTTTCCTTCTAGTTCTTCTCTTGGTCCTAAGGTGTCTCTCCCAGATCTCAAGACCAGGTCTGAGAAACCTTGGGCGTGAGACTCCAGGCACTCCCTTTGGGAGTGCGAGGTCTTCCTCTGCTTCCAACTTGGGGATGGCTGCCTTGTGTTCTCTGGGTCTGAAGGTCCCACTGCTTTCTCTTTCCATGGGCTCCTCTCCACTGACTTCAGCTCCAGTGTCTCAGAGCCAATCACCTTTAGCATCAAAAACCTTGAAGAAGGCTTCACTGGTTCTGAGTATTCCCAGTCTATTTCTGGTTAAAGGGGCACCTTTGGGTAGTGTAGCTTCTTTTTCTCTGGGTAATCCTTCGTGCTCATCAGAGACCTCCCCTTCTCCATCTCTGGTTCAGATCCGACATGCAGGGTCATCTTTGCACTGACCCTTAACCCGTCCTTGGCAGCTTTGTCTGTCTGGTCATCCAGGTCAGTGAACATTATCAGTCAGAACTGGAGCAGCTGATGTGGTCCTTTTTACAGGCACAGATGCAGTTAGGCTTCATCCCCTCAGGTCCGATACAGACTCCGGGACCCTCAGCTCAGTCTTTCAGATTTCCTCCCTCAGCCTTCTCGGATCTGAGGTATTTGGGGCCAATAGAGTTTCGACCCTGTGGATCAGATCTGGCAGCTTGGTGTGCTTTGGATCCATTATGTTCCTTAGTAGTGTGAACCTCAGCCTGTTTGTGGCCAATAGCTCCTTGGAGTCATGATGTCGAGACTCGAGTTTCAGAGTTGGGGTCAACAGTGCCAGTCTCCAGTTCATCACACCCCCTTGAAACCTCAGTCTTAGGTAGCTCTGCATCAGTCTCAATATCAGGGTCTGGGCACAGTACCTTTGGGTTCAGAGTTGCCTTCAGTGCCTTCAAGTTCTGGGACCATCAGATCCAGGAGGCCCACTTCAACCTTTCCCTTTGATGTTGTATAGAGGATTTTCTCGGTCAGAGGGAAGGGTCAGATTTATCCAGCTGGCCCTCCCTCCAATTTCCTGTCTGTGCCACTGACCAGTCATCAGGCTGCTTCTAGACAGGCTGCATCAGTGGGCCTCCAGTTTGCTCCATCAGTTACCCCACTCTTCCCCTGCTTTGTTGGAATGGGAGGCTTTGGGGAAGAGGAAGTGCAAGAGGAAGCAGTTGGATTTTCTGGAAGAATCCCTCAATGATGATACTGACCTGGAGGAAGGAGAGGGTTCCCCCAAATCCTGCTTCATCAGTGTGGGGGCTGGACCACTGAAGCCCCCTCTCTGGAGGAGTCAGTCTTCCTAGAGGCCTTTGGCATAGGCCCATCCACACCTTGGGTGGTCCCCCCTCTGGATGCCCTCATAGATTTGGTATCTTGGAGGGGTATGGAAGGTGCCCAACACAGTAGAACCAATACCAGTCCAGGAGGCCCACTTTAACCTTTGCCTTCGATGTTCTATAGAGGATGTTCTCGGTCAGAGAGAGTAGAGTCAGCTGTATCCAGCTGGTACCCCCTCCAATTTTCTGTCTGTGCCACTGACCAGTCATCAGGCTGCTTCTAGATTGGCACCATCAGTGGGACTCCAGTTTACTCCACCAGTTACCCCACTCTTCCCCTGCTTTGTAGGAATGGGAGGCTAAGGGGAAGAGGAAGTGCAAGAGGAAGCAGTTGGATTTTCTGGAAGAATCCC
This sequence comes from Protopterus annectens, assembly GCF_019279795.1. Classification (NCBI taxonomy): domain Eukaryota; kingdom Metazoa; phylum Chordata; order Ceratodontiformes; family Protopteridae; genus Protopterus; species Protopterus annectens. Next base: position 169,651,953 of record NC_056739.1, read on the forward strand.
TCAATGAGGATACTAGCCTGGAGGAAAGAGAGGTTTTCCCCAAGTCCTGCTTCATCAGCATGTGGGCTGGACCACTGAAGCCCCTCTCCGGAGGAGTCAGTCTTCCTAGAGGACTTTGGCATATGCCTATCCACACATTGGGTTGGGTCCCTCCAGATGCCCTCATAGATTTGATATCTCAGAGGGCATGGAAGGAGCCCATCACAGTAGAACCAATACCTCGGAATCCCAACAAAGTTCTTGCACTTCCCAATGACAGACCTCATTGGAGCAGGGTCTAGCTGTTGATGCCATCATTGTGGCGACAGCCACCAAAAAGGAGATTTCTGAAGTGACCTCTTCAGTCCACACCCTGAACAGGGAGTATCTCATGTCTCATCCACATTTATTTTGAGGGCTAACTACTTACCTCATATGACAAGGCTTCAATGTGATCTGATCTCAGAAGTTTCAAGTACCCTAAAGACACAACTTTCTCCAGATTCCCAGCAGACTTCCATCACCAACACTTCAATGAGACTCATTTTGAATGAGGCTGATGGAGCATCCAGAGCAGCAGTCTCCAAAATTGTGTTAAGGTGCCATGCCTGGATGCGGTTGTGCAACTTCACTGATCCCTTCAAAGCATCCTGTATTAATGCCCCTTTTTCTGGGTCCTCCTTGTTTGGACCCAAGGTTAAGGATACATTGACAAGGACTGAACAAGATGGGAGGACAATGTCCACCATCGGAGTCCACTTTTCCATTCCTCAGTGATCTTTTTCTAGGATCAGAAAGGTGGTAAGTGTGTCTTCTTTAGGAAGTCACAGTTTTCTTCCCAGGATGCTCCCCCAGGGAGTTCCTCCAAAGGGTAGGGTGGGATCATAATGGACACTGCCCCAGGGATAGAGATGCTCCACAGAATCAGGGCTTTCACTGTTTTTTTTTTTCTGGTGGGCTCTTTCAGTGATCTTGAAGAGTTGCCCGACTGCTCACCTCTGGAGACAATTGAGAGTAATTTGGCTCTCCACCCCAAAGCTTGGGAGGCCATCACATCAGAAGCCTGGGTGTTGAGAGTTGTATCCAGAGGGTATGTTATCCCCTTTATAGAAATTCCCTTCCCAAAGGTCTCCCAAAACATATCTCCGATGTTCTACCCTATCAAAAGATTTCCTGCAGTGGCATAGATCTATAAGCTGCTGGCAAACTGAGTCATCCCAGAGGTCCCGCCCAGACCAGAGAGGATCTGGGGTTTGTTCCAGATTCTTTTTAGTACCAAAGAAGATGAATGAACTCAGACCTAACTTAGACCTGAGCAAGCTGAGGCTGTTTGTCAGAAAGACCAAGTTCCAGATGGTTATGGTGCAGTCCATATTGCCTTTTGGATGTTGATAGACCTCAAGGACACCTACTATCCCATAAATATTCTAGGAGGTTCCTTCACTTCTGGCTGGGAGCCAATTACTTTTAGTTCAGGGCCATGCCATTTGGTCTCACCAGAAGCCCACTAGGTGTTTACCAAATGCATGGCAGTGGTCGCAGCCTGGCTCTGGCTGCAGGGGTTTCATATTTTTCCCTACCTTCATTAGTAATGGCCAGGGACTCCTTGCTTCAACTCTGTGAAATGTAAGGCATCACAGTCAACTGCCACAAATTGAGCCTTCAGCCTGTAAAAGTTGTAGAATTCATAAGATGTCATTTGGATACAGTCCATCAGATCACCAGGCTCCCTTCCTCCACAGTTCTCAGTCTAAGGCTTCAGACTGTCAGCCCTCTGCTCCCAAGAAATGGGATAGATTCTATAGGGTGCACGAGGACTGAAAATGTTTGTGCAAGTGTCCTTCTGCTGACCCCTCAATGGTGTCTATAGTTTTTGACACGCCTTCTTAATTCCTTCCTTCTCCCAAGTTACTGCCATCTGATAAAGATAGCAGGACCATAGAAAGGCTAGCCAATACCTTTACTGCCTTGGCTTTTAAGGCTGTTAATTATCAGACCCATATGTCCAGGTATTTGTTGACTCTGCTTTCCCAGGCCTGTCAGGTTATTTCTGATCTTCCTGACTCTCAAGATAAAACATCCGCTCTTTCCTTGTTAGGAACTTCGTTCCTGGTGGCTTGTCATTCCATCAGATGTAGTTATGATGCAGCAGATGCTTCCTCTTGGACTACTGCTTTTTGGTCAGTGATGAGGAGGTATTATTGGCTTTGGCTTCAACCTTTGCCAGATGATATTAAGGCTAAGTTGATGGATGCCCCTCTTGATAATAAACACTTGTTTGGTGAAGCTGCTGCTGCTATGTTTAAGTCCCTTCAGGATAAGGGCAAGGCTTTACAGGAACTTAAACATGTGTTGGTCTCTCTTGTGACTAAATTTCAGAGAAACTACCCCAATAAGTCAGCCTTTGTTCACAAGCAATCTCACCCTCCTCCTAAAGGTAAAAGGGGTGGCAAGCAGGCTTCTCCTGCTAAGGCTACTCAGAGTAGCCTGATAAACTAGGTGCTATCTGACTATCTTATTCTTCCCAGCCACTTTCCTCTTTCTCTTTGCCTCTCTCTCTCTTTCTGTTTGGCTACAGATTACTCAGGATTCCTGGGTCTTGTCCATTATTCCCAAGGGGTATTTCATTGTTTAAAAATCCCTTCCTCTTTTTATGGGGGTTCCTCAGCCCCCTCAGGAACAGCTCTCTTTCCAGAAGTGCTTCAGAATCTTCAAGAGGTGCCTGTGTCCCAAGGGGGGGTTACTCCAGGATGTTTCTAGTACCCTCAAAGAGGGTACCTGGAGACCAGTTCTAGACCTCTACCATCTAAACACTTTTCTGAAGGTGCCCTCCTTTCGAATGTTATCCCTTCAGACTTTGTTACCTCTTCTGCTTTCTCAAACTTATATGGTGTCTCTGGATTTCAAAAATGCTTATTTTCATATCCTGAGTCATCCCCTTTTCAGGACATTTTTATGTTTCTCTGCTTCCTGGCATTTTCAGTTCCCTGCTTTGCCCTTTGGCATTTCTACTGCCCCAAAGGTATTCACCAAATGCCTCAATCCTGTGATTGCTTTTTACAAGATTCAGGGGATCCAAGTACTTCTTTACTTGGGCAATGACCTGTTTCCTGCATCTTCTCCAGAGATCCTGTCGCAAAACCTTCATTTTGCCATTTCCCTTCTGCAAAGCCTGGGGTCCACAATAAACTTCAAAAAGTCTTTTTTGACTCCTCCTCAAAACTTTGTTTTTCTGGGGTGCAGGATCCCGATGGTGCCTATGCTGGCATCCCTGCCTCCTCCCAAGGCCCTGACACTCATATCTTTCTTTCAAATTCTTCTTCCTCTGGCCTCTATTACAGCCAGGGAGTTTCTGAAAACTCTGGGATTCATGGCCTCCACCATCCCTATACTCCCTCTGGCCAAATTCCACATGAGAAAGTTTCAGTGGTTTCTGCATCTCCTAGACTTAGTAGTTCCTTTACTGCCTGGTCTCAAGAAGGAACTTCACTGATGGATCCAGCAGTTGTCTCTGACTCCAGGTCTCCCCTTTCATCCCCCTCTTTCCTTTCAGGTGCTGTTCACAGATGCTTCAGAGGTGAGATGAGCAGTTTTTGGCTCCCTAAAACTGTAGGGGATGTGGTCGCCTTTTCAGCAGAAAGAGCACATCAGTATCAATGAAATGAGAGCTCTCCTGCTGGATCTTCAGGCATTTCATTCTCTTTCCTACCCTGGACCTCTCAAAGTATTTACAGACACTACCACAGTGATGTGGTATGCAAACAAACAGGGGGACAAGATCTTATTTTCTTTACAAGTTGGCACTCCTATTGTGGGATCTTGCAGTCCAGTATCAAGTGACTGTTAGGCAGTTTACATTCCCTCGGGTCAAAATATTGTGGCAGGCACACTGAGTAGGTCCTTAACTCAATCCGACAAATGGATGCTTCACAGGGATGTGTTTCTGGACATTATCTACTAGTGGGATACTCCTCAACTAGATCTCTTTGCCTCCCCTCTGAACAGACAGCTTCCTCTATTTTGTGCCAGAGTTTCAGGTGCTCTGGTTTGGAAGATGAATGCCCTATCTTTTTCGTGGAAGGGGGTGTTTCTTTATGCTTTCCCTCCCCTTTCCCTCATTCCAAAAATCCTGTTAAAAATTCAAGAGGATGCTTCCAAAATCTTGTTGGTGGCTCCCATTTGGCTGAGACAGTATTGGTTCCCTCTTCTTCATTTAGCCAAGGGCAGTCATCGCAAGTTATCTCAGAGGGGGTGGACCTACTCCAACAAGACAAGGGATATCTCATCCATCCCCACCTGTCCACCCCTCAACTGACACTGCAGGTGGTAAGATTTTGATTCCACATAGACACCTTTTTTCTGAGGATGTGCTTAGGATCCTGTAGGAGGCCAGGAAATCCAATACTAGGAAATCCTACTTGTCCCATTCGAAGAGGTTTTCTGTTTGGTGTCTTTCTTGTAACCTGGATCCACTTTCCATGAATGTTTCTTTGGTTCTCTCTTAGCTGTGTGAATTGCTCAATGCTGGGTTGCCTTATTCTTCTGTTAAGGCCCACTTACCAGCCATCTCTGCTTGTCTGTCTTTATCTCCTCCTTTAGCTTCTAGATTTGAGGCTAAACAGTTCATAAAAGGCATCCTTCATATTAGACCTCCCAGGAAGCCTGTTCCTCCTCCCTGGGATCTTAATTTTGTTTTGGAAAATTTAACTCTGGCTCCTTTTGAGTCTGCAGCATCAGTTTCCTTAAAACATTGCTCTTAGGTTCATAGGTAGGTTCTAGACTATCGGCCCAAGGGCCTAAGTAAGCCTAGCCAACAAGTTTCCCTGCCTTATGCCACCAAAGAAAGCCACAGAAGTGATCCCTGAGGTGTATTACTTATTTCCCATCCACTTATCAAGAATTTTCTTGAAGAGTGCTAATGAGGAACTTTGCTTGACATAGATGGGTAGCTTGTTCCAGAGTATGGGAAGTCTCTGGGACAGGAACCTATCCCTTCAGCATGTCCTGTTGATTGTGGTGAAAAGGTTTAGGTCCCTAGACTGTGTAGCTCAGAGGGATTGGGATTTCTTTAGGTGTAGCATGTTCAACAGCTCTGGGTTTGACATAGCTTTATATGTTAGGCAGAGATCACCTCGAAGTAGGTGATATACGGAGTAAAGCTGGAGGTTTTTGAAATGGTCAGTGTAGGGCATCTGTTTGAGGCCAGTAATCCTCTTTGTGAGGTACTTCTGTGGCCTTTCCATCTGCTGCAGATGTCTTGTGAGGTACATTCTAAAATGGGCGTTGTACTCTATAATGGGTCTAATGAGTGTCGAGTAGAGGGGAACAATGACCTCTTTTTTCCTAGATGAGAACCCTTTTGTGATGAGGTGTGCCACGTAGAAGGATTTCCTGACTACTGTGGCGATGTGATTATCAAAGGAGAGACTACTGTCCACCTGGGTCCCAAGATCTCTTATCACACATTCTGCATTTAGTAGACTGGCGCCTATGTGGTAGTTCATAGGTAGAGAGTTTTTACCAAAGGGGATGACAATGCACCTTTTGGCATTGAGCTTGAGGCCTTGGCTCTGATACTAGGCATCTGTCTCAGTGAGGCCCTTCTGTAGGATGTCCACATCATTTGGGGACTCAACTATGGCTCCTAGTTTGCAGTCATCTGTGAACTTCGTTAGCCAAAGGCCTTCTGTGTTAGCCTGCACTTCAGAGAAGTAGATACCAAACAAGAGAGGTCCCAAGACTGAACCCTGTGGTACTCCACTTGTCACTGGTTTGAGTCTGCAACTTTTACAGTGTGGGTTCTGTCAGTGAGCCAATTGGCAACCCATCTTGTGATGCAGGGATTTATACCTAGTTTAATGAGTTTAGATATAATTCCAGAATGGGGGATGGTGTTGAAAGCCTTGGCGAGGTTAAGATAGGCTGTGTGAACCACTTTACCCTCATCTACGGCTCTGGTGACTGCCTCAAAGAAGTCGATCAGGTTCAGGAGGCATGATCTCCCTTTCACAAACCCGAACTGGGTGGGGTCCAGAATTTGGAGGTTACCAATATCTTTGTTTATGAGTTCCATGATGATACGTTCCATGGCCTTACAGACCAGGCTCATCAGGCTAATAGGGCGATAGTTCCCGAGATCAGTGGTGGCTCCTCCTTTGTGGAGTGGGATAACTGTTGCTGTGCGCCATTCAGTGGGCACAAAGCCTGATGTGAGACTATGATTGAACATGGTGCTTAGGTGAGGAGCCAGTTCATTCTGAAGTTCATGTAAAATGCAGCCTGGGATGTTGTCCTGTCCCATGGATGCTGTGTTTTTCTCTTTAGAGAGTGCAGCTTTTACCTGTGTAGTTGTGATTACAGGGACTCTGCATTCTTCCTGTATAAATATGGACCCTTTAGGGGGTGAGAGGGGGGTAAAGTTAGCACTGAACCTATCTACCAGGACGTTGGCAGTATAGTTGGTTCTGTAATTTTCGATCCATTGTGCTGTAACTCAGAGCAGATCTGGGTGTTGCCATTGAGATTCTTGACATAGCTATAGAATGCTTTGTGGTTGTCCCTAGAATCAGTGGCAATTTTGTTTTTGTAGCTAGCTTTGGAGGATCTTATAAGGGATCTCAGCTTCTTACTGAAGCTGCCCAGGGAACTCCTCCAGTCCTGGGATTTTACTCTCTTTTGCAACAGTTTCTTCCTTCTGTTGTAGAGTTTGTATGACAGGGGACCACCACATTGGCTTTCTTTTTTGGAGGATAGTGTCTTGGTTCTGTTTGAGATAGCACGATCCATGCATTTGTGTAAGTACTTATGGAGTACATCTGTGTAGGATTCAGCAGTCGTAACTGTATTGTCCATCTGCATGGGTGTCATGAAGTTCGCCACTTCTGTCTTAAGAAGCATGAAGTTGGCTTTGGAGAAATTTTTTTACCATGATTTCCTTAATGGGGGGTGGGGGCAGGATGTGAATATCTAGGGTGATTAGCATATGGTCAGATCTCACCAACGAGGAGTTGACTTCAGGTGTGGAACACCGGTCACTCATGTTGGTAATGACTAGGTCTAGGATATTGTTGCCCCTGGTGGGGGTGTGGATAAGGTGATCCAGGGCATTGGAATTTATGAATTCCATAAAGTGTTGAGTGAAGGAGTTGGTACATGAGTAGTTTTCCCAGTTAATGGTGGGGTAGTTAAAATCACCCGTTATTAGGGTGCTTGGTTGAACCCTAATATTTTCCAGTATATCAAGAAAAGAGGAGTGGGAATTCTGGGGCATGGTGGGGGATCTGTAGCAAGCTACAATTTGAATTGCAGTTTTGACCAGAGTTAGTTGCACTTGGATAACCTCGGATGTATTATGCTGAGCAACTAGCCTGGAGGTGTGGATATCCTTAATGAATATGGACACACCTCAACCTTTGGTGTTCCAGTCCAGGTTAGGTGGCTGAAAAGTGTGTTATGAGTTATAGCCTGGTAATGCAGGGGTGCTGTCTCGAGCCTTGAACCAGGTCTCAGTCACTGCACAGATATCAATGTTCTCCATTTTAAGGAGTGCATTTTGAGATTTTGACTTCTAGCATTGAGTAGCATTACCCTCAGTTTTTGCTTGCCTGTTCCTGTTATGGTGGTGAATTTGTCATTTGAACCTTGCCTAAAAAGGCACTATTGGGGCAGCAAGAGCCTTAGCCAGTATCCAGAATCCCAGGGGTGACAGGTGCAGGCCATTTCTGGCAAAGCATTGTGGTCTGTCAACCATGTCATCCCAGGTGGACAGTAATGGATCCCCTTGGAATGACACCTGAAGCTTAGCCAATTGTTGAAGTCAATCACTTTGTCCTTGTACTGCGGTATCATTCTGGGCGATGGCAGGATGCTACTCAGGGCTAGGGTCATACCTGCCTGAGCTACAAGATTGGAGAGCTCTTCCATGTCTCTTTTCATGTAGTCCAAGGAGGTACATCTCAGGTCATTCACAATGACATAGACAATGACAGAGTCATATTTGTACTTGTTGTGGAGTGACCTGAGTGTGTGGGTTATGTGGTGGATCCTGGCAGCTGACAGGCAGCTGACAGTAACCTTCCCCTTGTTTAGCCTGGTGAGTGGGACATCAGTGTTCCTGACTATAGAGTCACCTATGACTAGTGTGCTGGATATGTTGTTTTGCCTTATGGGCTGTGGCTGAGTGGCACACTGATTCTGTCGGCTATGTGTCATTTGGGTTGTGTTGGGAGTGGAAGTTGCTTGCATTTCTGCTTTGGAGGTCTCTGTTGCTTGAGCAGATTATTACTGAGAGCCTCCGCAAATGTTTTTGTGTTTCTATGTGTGGATTTTGGTGGTGTAGGTTTAGTGGGACTATGTGATGAGTGTGGTGTGGTGTAAGTGTTTACCTTCTCCTCTTGACTGTCAGGTTCAGTCTTGGTTGGAGAGCTTTACCTCCAGTTTGGCTAGATAAATGCATATCTCACAGGTTGTGGTGCTGGCGGTAGGAGGAGAAGGTTGTTTGTGTTCATGAGGCAATTGCTACATTCCCCCAAGATGCCCAGATTCATTGTAAGACTGTATTTTTGTTAGCCCTTACTTCTGCCAGACAGGTGTCTGAGCTTCAAGCCCTTATGGCTTGTCCTCATTTTCTGGTGTTTAAGGACAGGGTGTCCTTGCGTACTAATCCTTCTTTTATGCCCAAGGTGGTGAATGAGTTGTCCCTTAATCAGTCTATTCATTTGCCCACTTTTTTCCCCTTCCCTGCCATCTGCAAGTGAGAAGGTGCTGTACATGTTGGATATCCATAGACAACTCAGATTTTATTTGGATAAGACTAATGCTATTAGGAAATTTGATCAGCTGTTTCCTTTCATCCTAGGTCCTTAGGATTAACTGTATCCAAGCAATTTATTTCTTCTTGGAGCTCAAAATGTATTTATTTTTGTTATTTCTTTCATGGTAAGAGCCTTTCTTATTCTGTTAAGGCTTAATCTACTAGGATTGTGGCTCCTTCTGGTGCTTTTTTCAAGGGTTTGGATACTAACTCTGTTCTTGAAGCAGCTATCTGAACTTTTGTGCACACTTTTACCAAGCACTGCAAGTTGGATGGAATCTCCAGAGCTAAAGCTGGTTTTGCTAGGGCCATCCTTCATGGCTTCCTAGAGACCTCTGCTGGTCCTACCTCTCTTCTTCCTGAGCTTTGCACTCTCCCTGCTATTATCAGTATTGCAACAGTGAAATTAAAGGACAAAAATCTTATCATAACAGTAGATGCCCTTGTCTTCACTGTTGTAGTATGGACCTCCTCCCCCTGGTCCATTTGCCTTCTGGATATACTAGTTAACTTTCTTTTCCTTGGACTGGCATTCCTACTGGGGCTCTCAGTTCTGAGGATGGTACATCCGGATGTCACCTTTAGGACCTATGCTATGCAAGGAGCATACATGTGACGCACTGTGTACCTTAAAACAACCCTAAGGCTTTGGTATACTGTCTGGACATCAGGTCACCCTTGGCAGGGGATTCTTACTATTATGAATACTGCAACAGTGAAGAGAAGCACATCTACCGTTATGGTAAGATTTTTTTTATAAATCTAGGCTTGACTGAGGCTGTTTGCCCGATTGTACTGATTTCACAAATTTTTTATCCAGAAGTTTTGCCATTGACATGTAAGCATAGAGAGGGCTCCAATCGGCAAAATATATCGTCTACTTTTAAGATTGCTTATGAGTATCTCATAACAGAATAGTGGAGCTAATAAAATACTGTAACTGTGCTAGCTTGTAGGCCTTTTTATTTCAAATCATTTCTGTTGGTGCCTGTTCCTCCATTTGTGCTATCTTTGTTGAAATTAATTACTGTACTTCAGAATTTTAACACTGAAGTTTGACCTGGTACAGTTAGTTATCCCATTTGTTGGCTGATTAATCTGAACACACATGATCACTGCAAAAGTATGCTTACACTTTTCACGTGATACACTCTGAAGCAATTTGATTGTAGACTATCACACTTAATGGGTATTTGATACAGGGTGTATCATTAAAATATACATCCTGTCCAGTCTTACCCAAGAGCATGATGGAATCTGGCAGTCAAGTGTGCATCAGCCCTACTAACATTGCTATACAAGCCCTGTAGCTGAATATTCCTGGTGTGTGTGTTTGTCTGCTGCTTTTGTAGGTTGGTGATGCTGCCACCCTAGTCTAAGTCACTGCTAGAGTCACATTACATTCCTGTTGCACTATTCCTTTACCACCCATGCCAAGCATACCCACACTTCATGAATCGTATGGATGTTGTTTCTAATGTAGCCATTGTTTTTATTTGCCATTTGCATTTTTTCTGCACTGGCTTGTAGGAACAGATTGGTGGCACAGTACGGGGCCAACAACTAAAGAAGATGCTGGTAAGCACCACGATGTTCTTCATCTCACATTGCTGCAGTCCTTACACTTGGGTAGTCCGCTGTCCACGGTCGGCCCGAATATCAAAGTATAAGGCTGACGTCGGTCAGGGCGCATTTAACTGACGTCAAGACATCAGGGTACAAATGCGCATGACCGGCGTCATATCCTCAGTCTTTTTTGCCGCATGGTCCGATGCAGAAGCAGCATTGCAAGTGCCGGTTGGCGTTCTGAAATTTTTCGATTTAGAAGTTTCAGACCGAGTTCAAAGTTGGCTAAGTACCCCATTGGGGAATATTTTTGTTTTTTCTTGCCTCAGTCATTTACCGGATGTCAGAAAACGTTAATAATTGCGTTTCTTGTGGGAAACAGATACCGCATAGAGATTATCATACTTTGTGTATTCCTTGCTTAGGGCCTGAGCACGACGTTGTTGGCTGTCGCTCTTGTGCTAGATTTAATAAACGCACTATAAAGAGAAGGTTGGATTGTGCAAGGTTAGTCTTTGGGAAGCGGTGCAATTATAAAATGCCGTCGGATGCTCCGACGCCCGCTTCCTCGAAGAAGCACAAGGACAAGACAGTTAAGTCTAGGCCAGAAGAACCGTCTGTACCGGACGCCGGTTCTTTAGAGGTGTCGGTGGAGCCGGTGGCTCCACCGGAGATTTCTTTGTGTTCCCAGAGTGAGACTTTATTGTTGCAAGATGTGGCCTCTCAGGAGGCGAGTCAGGCTGAGGGGGCTTCTCAGGTTACTATACTCCCCTCCCTTCCTAAGGTGGCTAGGCCTTCTCCTTCTGTTACTAAGGCTTCTCCCAGGGGCAGGCCAGGTTTAGCTTCAGTTGGTGTTACCCCTAGCTCTTCAGGTACTATGCCCAAGAAGCATATGCTTAAAATGGCAGAAGATTTGATTACTTTGATTAAGGGTTCTATGCCCCCTCCTGCTAAGAGACCTAGGGTGGAGCCTGAGCTGGGGGGTTTTGAGCAAGCTTCAGATGTTTCAGAGTCTTCGGCTGAAGACTTGCAGGAGTACTCTCCTTATTCTGATTCTGATGTGGATGATTCTACTCCTTCTGCTACTCCTCCTGAGGATTTTTCTTTTTCAGAAACTCTTCATTCCATGAGGGAGCATTTTAAGTGGGAAGGTCAGGACTTCTCTGATTCCAGGAAAAGGCTTAGGAATTTCTGTTTTACCCCAGCATAGGCCTTTGGCTATACCTCCTGTTTTGGATGTCGTGGAAGATGTTTATACAGAGGCTTCTCTTAATCCTGACTCTTTGCCTCCTGCTCCTGTTAAGCCGGATAGGTATTACAGGGTGCCTGACGTTCACAAGTATCTTTTAAGAGTCCTAGGGCAGACCCAGAAACTGTTAGCCAGGGGCCTAAAGGTGTTAAGGCTTCTGTTGTTAAGAATCCGGTTCCTACAGATAAGGAGGCTAGGGCCTTGGATAGATGGGGAAAGAAAGTTTATACTTCTTCCACTCTTGCTATAAGGGCTCTGAATTGCCAGTTTCACATGTTGAAATACCAAAACTATCTCCTTTCACAATTGAAGTCTAAGGTTGATGCTCTGGCGGTTGGTATTGATTGTAAAGAGTTGCAAGATTTAGTCCATGTTTCTGAACAGGTGGGTAAGCATTCTTTGCAATGTGGTTTTGATGCTGTACAGGCCTCGTCTAGGAGGCTGCCACTGGGACTGTTCTTCGCAGGCACGCCTGGCTGAGGGATCAGAATTTGTCTGAACATGTTAAAACAAGGATTTTAGATGCTCCTTTACAATCTGACGTGTTGTTTGGGCCTCCTGTTGAGACAGTCTTAAAGAAAATGGAAGACAAGGCTAAGTCTATGCAGACTGTTAAAGATTTTTTGCAAGTCCAGCCTCCAAAGTTTAGTAGAAATTGGCCTACTAAGGGGTGGACGTATCCTTCTTATGATTCCCAGTCTAGGGGTAGATCTAGACGTGGTAAGGGCAGAGCTCAGGGCTCTTTCAGGCCTAGACCAGGGAGTTCTCCTGCACAGGCTTCGGGTGAGGGCAGGGGTCAGTCCTTTCGTAAACAGACCCAATGACCTACCTTTTCGGCTGCCAGAGCCTGCTCGTCTGGCAGCACCTTTGGGAGGAAGGTTGGCACTCTTCAAAGAGAACTGGAGTTTAATTACCCAGGACAGATGGGTATTGGATATCATACACCACGGCTACAGGTTTTATTTCCATACCTTGCCTCCTTTCAAAGGCATGCCAGACGTTCCTCCTCAACAAAGAATAGAGGCTCACAAACAGGTTTCTCTGTTGCTCCAACTAGGGGCCATACAGCCGGTCCCTCTGCCAGAAGTGGGCCTAGGATTTTATTCTCGCCTGTTCCTAGTACCAAAGAAGGGGAACACGTGGAGACCAATTTTGGATTTATCTATCCTCAACACTTATCTGGACATTCCCAAGTTCAAAATGTTGACGTTGCAGCAGCTTTTACCTCTGCTGGGCAAAGATCATTGGATGGTAACTTTGGATCTCAAGGAGGCTTACCTTCATGTTCCTATCAGACTCAGTTGCAGAAAGTATCTGCGTTTTCGAGCTGGGACTTCTCACTATCAGTTCTCTGCATTGCCCTTTGGCTTATCTACTGCGCCCAGAGTGTTCACGAAAGTTCTGGCTCCAGTGATAGCTTTCTTCAGACTAAAAGGAATACAGATCTATCCTTATTTGGACGACTGCCTAATTCTGGCTCAAGGAAGGGAAGAGCTTCTTCGTCATTTGGAATATGTGATAGCAGTGCTATAGGGTATTCTGTGAACGAAATAAAGTCCAGTCTAGTACCCTCTCAAGACATGTGCTTTCTGGGTGTGAGACTGAATACAGCAGCCCAGCTGGCCTTTTTAACCCTGGACAAACAAAAGAGTCTATCCCTTTACTTCCATCAACTATCTCATCAGTCTGGGCTGACTGCAAGGACAGTCCTTCAAGCCTTAGGGTTCATGGCATCTTGTATTCTGGTGCTTCCCAATGCCAAACTGCATATGAGGAAGCTACAATGGTATCTCAAAAATGTATGGACACAGCACTGCCAGGATCTGGACACTGTCATTCAAATAATACCTTGCATTCAGAAGGAATTTTTGTGGTGGGCTCAGGAATGTCACCTAAACAAGGGACTCTCTGTGACCCGGCCAGAGGCAAGTCAGATTTTAACGACAGATGCCTCAGACAAAGCTTGGGGAGCTCATCTGAATGGAAAATGGATACAAAACAAGTGGCCTGTCAGACTACAACATCTACATATCAACATGAAGGAGATGTTAGCAGTCCAGTTTGCATTAATAGCTTTCAAGGAATTCCTTCTTCCAGGACAGGTGTTGATTCTAACAGACAACACAACTGTCATGTGGTACATCAACAAGCAAGGGGGAATGCATTCTTATCCTCTATGCAGGCAAACAGTGATTTTGTGGGAGACTGCTCTCAGTTTACAGCTCAATCTTCAGGCAAGGTTTCTGCCAGGAGCACAGAACTCCTTAGCAGATGTGTTGAGCAGACGAATTATGGATCCCCACGAGTGGAAATTGGATCCTCATGTATTTCAGAAATTGACAGTGTCATGGGGAACTCCAGACATAGATCTGTTCGCTTCTCCACTAAACCATCAGCTGCCAAAGTTTTGCACAAAAAGGTTTCATCCCACAGCTTGGAAAGTGGATGCTCTTTCTTTCAATTGGAGCAATCTTCATGTGTATGCTTTTCCACCTCTGCCTCTCCTCCCAAAGGTACTTCTGAAGGTCAGACAGGACAAGCCAAGGATGATTTTAATAGCTCCAGATTGGCCTCGACAGCACTGGTACCCATTACTGAGAAGTCTAGCACGGAAGCCTCCATGGCCTTTGCCTTGATTCCACACCTGTTGTCACAGGAGGACAGCCATTTGCTCAATGTCAAACTTCACTCTCTTCACCTAACAGCCTGGCATATTCTGTTTTGAACCATAGAGGGTCTCAACTTCCACAACAAGTTTTGAATGTGATTTTGGAAGCTAGAAGGCCTAGTACAAGGAAAGTGTACACAGATAAATGGAAGAGATTTTTATTTTGGAGTGCAGCAAAGGATTTTGATGTTTCTGAGCCTAATTTAAGTGTGGCTCTTCAGTATCTTACTGAGTTACTGGACAAAGGTTTGTCCTTCTCTTCTATTAAAGTTCATGCTGCAGCAATTTCAGCTCACTATGATTGCGATCCGCCATTGTTTTCTCATCCTTTGTTCAAGCAATTTCTTAGAGGGGCAAAGAATATAAGACCCCCACGAAGAGCTCCTACTCCTGCTTGGGATCTCAATTTTGTGTTGGAGAAACTCACTCTACAACCTTTTGAGCCTGCAGCTACTGCTGAGTTGAAATATTTATCATGGAAGACTGCTTTTTTATTGGCCATTACCTCTGCAAGAAGGGTTTCTGAATTGCAGGCCCTTATGGCAGTTGAGCCTTTCTTGATTTTCCATAAGGATAGGGTATCATTACGTACTAATCCTTCCTTTATGCCTAAGGTAGTTTCTAGTGTGGCTTTAAACCAGACTATTCATTTGCCTACTTTTATGCAAATCCCCAAAATAAGGGGGAAAAGATTTTGCACACTTTGGATGTACACAGGCAGTTGCGTTATTATTTGGACAGAACTAAAGGGTTCAGGCAGTCTCAGCAGTTGTTTGTTTCTTTTGCTTTGAGTTCTCAGGGCAAGCCTGTGTCAAAACAAACTATTTCTAAGTGGATTGGGTTTTGCATTGCTTTCTGTTATTCCCATCATGGCAAGGAGGTTCCAGCTGGGATTAGGCCTCATTCCACTAGGGCTACTGCCACTTCCACAGCTTTTTTGAGGGGAGTGGCAACCAAGGATATTTTGGAGGCAGCTACTTGGAGTTCTGTGCATACCTTCTCTAGGCATTATCACCTGCCACTTTACTCTAAGTCCAGGGCTGGTTTTGCCACTGCGGTTTTGCAGGGCATTTTGGCAGCTCCTGCTTCCTTATAGTTAGCCATCCTCCCTTATCTCTGCTTTGGGATTCTACCCAAGTGTAAGGACTGCAGCAATGTGAGATGAAGAACATAGTACAGTTTTGTACCTACCATAAATGTAGATGTTCGAAGATACACATTGCTGCAGTCCAATTTACCCTCCCTCCTTCCCCTCTGTACTTGGAGGTGGTTGTGTGGGTTGGGTTGTACATATTGTGTGTATTGTATATATTGTACATATAGTTAGTGCACGGGTGGTTGGTTATTTGTTTGCTGTCTTTTGGTTTTGACCTTTCTTTTTAAGGTCTTCTGACATCTGGGGCAAGAAAAGACTGAGGATATGACGCCGGTCATGCGCATTTGTACCCTGACGTCTTGACGTCAGTTAAATGCGCCCTGACCGACGTCAGCCTTATACTTTGATATTCGGGCCGACCGTGGACAGCGGACTACCCAAGTGTAAGGACTGCAGCAATGTGTATCTTCGAACATCTACATTTATGGTAGGTACAAAACTGTACTTTGCCCTGATGCAGAGATATTTGGTTTTTGTGACATGCAGACAGATAATAGCATATTTTGCATTGTTTATTTTTTATCTTTGTAATCTGTTTTTCACTGTTTACATTATATTGTTATGCTGTACCTAAAACTCAGATTATTCTGCTAGAACTTACATCTGACTAGTGAAAACCGCAAACTCCTTCCCTATTCATTGAGGCCATATATTCAGTAAAACTGTGAGTACTTTTAGTTTGCAAAGATGTGCTCTGTGGGGTGGAGAGTATATGTAATATTTACTTAGCTAACAATAAAGGCATTAAATGTATGTGGCTCCAGGTGCATACCCTGGGATTCAGATAATTTCTCTCTACCCGCACTAATTGCTTGATGAGGGTTGGTCGATTAATACAACAAAGAGAAATTCAGATTCTTAGACGATGTATAGCTGCTATGAGAAACACCTCATTAGTGGCTCATTACCATGCTTTCAAATCAAACAATGCACTGCCAGGCCTGACCATGCTAATGTTCTCTGTAACAGCCCACTTATCACATTGGGAAAGGCATACCCCTACACATGCATGTGTAAATGCACACACAATCCCACATCCACAAAGAAGCCACCATCACACTGGTTTGGACTCATGGAAATACATACCCATGCATCCTTATGCATTCTCCAACATACACACACACACACACACACACACACACACACACACACACACACACACACACACACACACACACACACACACTCCCTGCCTCCTAACATCCCATACCTTTTGTATTATGACCACATGCAGACATACACATCCACTCACACATATATATTCAGGCTGTGCTTCCCCCCTGCCTACTTACCATACCATGACCACTAAAGCAGACACTTGCATACACACATTGAGACTTGTGATTCTCAACCTCTCCCTCTTAGTGTAACCATTCAGACACATGCACACATTCATCCATTCAAGCTCATTCATGCCCCTGTAGACATGTGCATACACATACACTGACACACTCTCTTGGGGCTGAACGTATCTGTATCTGAGGTACTCACATATGAGTGAATTGAATTTTAAATTTTTATTGCATCGCTTATTGTTCGTTTTTTGTATGGTCATCCTGATAAAGTGTGTGTGTGTGTGTGTGTGTGTGTGTGTGTGCGTGCGTGCGTGCGTGCGTGCGTGTGTGATGTTAGCCTATATTGAAGTTGTAGCAAGTTTGCAGCAGGAATGATTCACGTGTAATTTTGTTGCATATCCCACATTAGTGACTTGCTGCTGTGTTATAGAAATCTTGATACTTTTCATTTCTTTGACAAAAACTATATTTAAGCTTACCAGAATCTTTCAGTTGTACTGCTCAACTTCTTTTGTTTTCCCATTAGAGTGTCTGGGGGAAAGAGCACAAAACACTGTGGCACTTTTTTTTTTTTTTGCATTCAGTTGCATGTTTGCTCAACTTGTAAATATGTTTTTTTTGTTTGTTTGCTTTAGAAGTATCACACAATTGTTAAAGAGACTAATTTTCTGGCTATTAATTTGTGGAATACAGATTATTTAAAAAAAGCAATGTAAAATGCTATTTCCAACAAAGATCTTAGGAGAAGTAGTTTGTTCTTTGAATGCTCTGAAGTTTGTTTAAATGCAGCCTAGACTGTATTGAAATTCCTAAAGACTGGACATTTGCCTTAGTAAAACGAGTTTACAGTGGGAAAAAAAACTCTGTATTGTGTTCATAATTATTGACCAATCAGTCTGCTAAAACTTTTAAAATTATGGAAAACTGGGATTACATGTTAGAAGAACTGAATGCTGATCAGCATATTAAAATCTAGCTGTATTTGTATGGAAATAAGACAGTTACCACTTCTAACCACTTCCTTTACATAAGTAATATAAATGGTATACAAGCAAACTTGCAAAGATGGATGTGTTATATATTGGCTTCAGTTCAGTGTTTATTAAAACCGTACATAGCATGCTGTTTACCATTGAGCCCTGCTTTTGTTAACTTGGCTTACAGATCAAATGGATTGCAAAATGAATATTAAATAGGCTGTGGCAGCTAGAATGTAAAAATCAGTGGAATTATCATGGGCTATGTTCATGGCATGCCTCAAATGTCAATACTTGGTCTTTATTTATTTATTTATTTATTTATTTTGTGTTCTGATAGAGCTAAACATCCCCAAGTGTGTTTAATTGCCTCTGCACTGATGTCTTCAAAACTGGTAAAATTAACAAGCACTAAATATCAAACTTTGCAGAAGAGCTTAGATAAAATAAACAAGATAAGACCAAGCTAATGACCTTGGTATAAATCCATACTAGCTAATAAGGGTTTTACTTAAACCAGGCTACTGATTGTGTTTTGTATGTCATGCTGAATACTAATCGACAACCTAAATTTTGAAACTTTGTGGATAATGTTGTAAAAGAAGTCAGTAGACTGCCAGAGTATATTATTAAGTTAATAAAATTAAGGAAATTAAAGTATTTAAAAATGTGTTTTCTTGGTTTAATAAGACATATGCTTAGAATGCAGTGTAATCATAAATTAGAAAATATTCAAGAGCTATACAGAGCTTGTCAATTTGGAATAAGGAATAGCAGCTAACACATTTTGATTGTGGGCTCGTCTCTATAAGATAAAATGCATGGCACAGACCAAAGCATATGGGAAGTGTGACTGACAAACCCCCAGCCCAGTTATGATAGCTTACTTACCCTAAGATTAATGTGTGTAATGTAGGCATCGTACTCACATTTGATAATGATGCCGCTTTCATTAACAGATAATTTAGTATAGCCATGTCCCCATCTCAAATGGAAACAGTATTGAAACAGAATTCCAGAGTGCTGATTCCAGCTATACAACTATAGTTTCACTAATAGAAATACCAGACAAAGCCTATCAAACTCAAATAATCCTAGAAGCATAAACAATATTATGAGCTAAAGCTATGCTTTTCATTTACAGATGATCTTATAAACAGTTTTATCAGTGGAAAAGCACTGAATTGAGAGTGCTGGTGAATATTTCTAGAAGCAGCTACTTAGGTTCTTAAATCATACATTCCCTTATTATTGACATTGTTGTACCATTATATAGCTGAATATGTCCCCTTTTTATCAAAAGTATTATTAGCTTGGGGGCGGAGCCTGAATGGCTAACTGAGTTAAACCAGTATTTTAGAGCTCCATATCTAGTTAAACAAGACAGAAAATATTATTTTTTTTTTCTTCAAAGTATAAAAATCTTATAGAGCAAAGGACTAATTTACACTGAAACTTTTATGAAGTTTTACAAATAATTTGGGTTCAAAAGCTTGGAGATATACTCACTTGTTAAAATGAGCAACTCAATGAATTCTCAACAGGATGCTGCCTAAAGAACTACAATAGGTAAGTATCTACCCCTGCAGGAGTTGTTCTTGAAGATGGATGATTTCAAAGAGGAAACCTAGAAAATCTTAGAAACAAAAGCAGTCAAAACCAGACTGACACCCTCAAGGAAATGCTACAACAACGCTTGGTGACAAGGATAACAGGAATAGAGGTTTAAATGACTTAGAAAGAAGAATTTCATGAAGAGGGAAATACGGTGAAAGAACTGCTTCTAAACAAACACTTGGTTAATAAAGTAGATGACTTGGAAAAAATAGGGAGAGGAGTCAACACTGTGGATTTTGGATTACCTTTAAACATACAGAAGGTGAGGATATTATTTCCTTTTATCAAGGATCCTGATTTTTAAACTTCTAAAAGAAGGATTCTCATACTGAAAGGGCACACAGAGCTCTTGGGAAACCTGCCACTAACTCAAACTCTCCTCCTAGGTCAATAATTATCAGGATTTCTTTCTCATACTTGACAAGTGAACTGATTGTAAGATCCTGCTTGGAGGAAGGCACCTCTAAAAATATAAACAGACCCTGATAAGATTTGATATACTATTCATCTAGAATAATGGAACAAAGGAAAGTGTGGGCCAATGATGCCGAACAAAATAACATCAAGGCAATAACTTGCATATCCAGCTAAGATAAGGAATACCACGCTAAATGAGATGGAGACTTTACTGACTTAGAGAAAGTTCTCTCATTTATTAAAACTAATAATGTGATTACTTTACCAGTAGAAGATATGGATTGATGTCACCTCCTCAAGAGGCAACAAAGAAACAAAAGGTTCAGATGTCAAAGAAGAAGCAAAAAGACTGATACCACATACTAAAACTTCAAAATATCTTACTATGATATGAATTGTTTTTAATATTACTTGAAGGACCAATTTTACTGCTTGGAATTTAAAACAAAGGTAAAATTAACTACTGGAATCTTTATCTATATTTTTGAAGATAGATGAGACATGAGAGTTTTCATATTACCTCAGGTATGTAAACTAGACTTTTCTTTCTACAGGTTGGTGGGTTATATAACACATAAAATATTTATAATAAATCAAACACACATAGTATATGCATTTTCTTAATTTTCTTTTCTTCCTTCTTTCTTTTCCTATTATTTATTTTAACTGCATCGCCTCCCTTTCTAAATTTCCTTACATCTACTGTATTAATATAGCATGTATATATTTAATAACTCACTATCTAGGCATAGATAAATTATAGTCTAAAATAATCTAGTTTTAAGGTAGACTAATTCGAATAGTGAATCAATTAATTGTTATTACATAAGTTATTTATTAGATTAATGGATATCAATGGTTATGCTTACTGAATGTGGGACATGTTCATGATTAACTCTGAAATGTCTACCATGTACATATGTCCTTTGAATTATTTTAGTATTAACAAATATATTAAAAAATATACAGTCATATGTTGTAAGATAGTTTTATTTGTGACATTTTTATTAATGTAAAATAAAATAAAAATTATTAAAAAAAGCAGGAGGGAAACCGTATCGTTGGTTAAGAGAAGTGAAACTTTCTTCACATTCTATTTGCATCGCCATAGCAAAAGTAAAACAATTTCGCAGTTTCTATGCACTTTAGCCTCACCGATAACAAATATTACATCTCCTTGAATTGGAAAAACAGACACTCCCTATCATGGGAAGGATTTAAACACATAGCTATTAATTACCTCAAGGCACATAAATACCTGTTCCTCAATATTAAACACAAACCAGTTATGAAGGAATTTTGGGAAATCTTATCTGAACATATACTTAAATAAGTACTGTTATCTTACAGATACCAATAGTCCTTATCACGCTGTACTTGAATTATATAGGAATTGATATGGGCACTGTATGAATTGTACATAGTTGTTTTTGATGTTCTTATCCTATACATAATTTGCATAATGTATTTCTCAATTAGATGTATTGTCTGTAATGGTTTTTGTCCTGTTATGTAAGATTGAAAATTTGCAATAAAAAAGAATTCACAAAAAAAAAAAAAAAAAATTAACAAGCACTAAATATCAAACTTTGCAGAAGAGCTTAGATAAAATAAAAAATATAAGACCAAGCTAATGACCTTTGGTATAACCAGGACTAACAATAAGGGTTTTACTTAAACCAGGCTACTGATTGTGTTTTGTATGTCATGGCTTTAGTATACTAATCGACAACAAACTAAATTTTAAATCCTTTGTGGATAATGTTGTAAAAGAAGTCAGTAGACTGCCAGAGTATATTATTAAGTTAATAAAATTAAGGAAATTAGGCATTTAAAAAACATGTTTTTCTGGTTTAATAAGACATAGTTTAGAATATAGACCCACCGCTTGTCTCCCATCTTAAAGCAGTGTAATCATAAATTAGAAAATATTCAGAAGAGCTACACAGAGCTTGTCAATTTGGAATATGAATAGCAGCTAACATATTTAGGATTGTATTCTGTTCATAAGATAAATGCATGGCACAGACCAAAGCATATGGAAGAATGGATTGACAAACCCCTAGCCCAGTTATGATAGCTTACTTACCCTAAGATTAATGTAATGTAGGCACTGCATCACATCCACACTGATGCCTGCTTTCATTAACAGATAATTTAGCAGCCATGTCCCTGATTCCCCAAATGGAAACAGTATTGAAACAGAATTCCAGAGTGCTGATTCCAGCTAAGGCTACAATCCATAGTTTCAGAGACACTATTGAAAATACCAGACAAAAGCCTATCAAAACTAAACTTGTGAAGGATAAAACAATATTATGAGCTAAAGCTATGTCATTTACAGATGATCTTATAAACAGTTTTATCAGTGAAAAGCAATTCTGAAGAGTGCTGGTGAATATTTCTAGTATAGCCATTTAGAATTTAAATCATACATTCCCCTTATTATTGACATTGTTACCATTATATATAGCTGAATATGTCCCCCCCTTTTTTTTACTTTTGTTATCTAAAGTATTACAGCTTGGGGGCGGAGCCTGAATGGCTAACTGAAAGCAACAGTATTTTAGAGCTCCATATATCTAGTTAAATAAGACAGGAAAAAATATTATTTTTTTTTCTTCAAAGTATAAAATCTTATAGATAAAGGACTAATTTACGTAATTAGAAACTTTAGCAAGGTTAATAACCTGGGGTTAGGAGCGAAACCAAAGCTACAACAAACTAATATAGAGTCTTTTTTACCGCTCCCGGTTCGTCAGAGGAGGGACTCAAGAGGAAGATTAACGAGTCAAGGAAGAAGAAAAAGGAGACCATCAGAAGAACCTTTGAACAAAAGGGGTCAACAAAGAGACTGAATAGTTTAGTTTTTAATATATCTGATCTCACGTTAACTGAAACGGACTATAAATTACTTGATAAGGGACTAAGCTTCATACCAGCACAAATTGGAAATATATCTAATATATTAATTGAGTTACGAATGTTTATATGCAATATTGCTTTAAAAATGTTTTTTAAACATACATCACAGAATATTAATGATTCTAGTCACACACAGAATAGTTTTGAATGTTTTAAAAGAAAAAGTGCATTCACACCTGTATTACATCCTTGTTTAGATTGTTTTTTAAAAGTATGTGAGAATGATTTATATAAACATTATTCTGAATATAAAAAAGGATCTCTGTCACTATTCCATAATGTATCTAATGATGAAAGAGTTGCAATGAACACCCTAGCCAATAATTCAGAAATTGTGATAAGACCGGCAGATAAGGGGGGGGGGGAATGGTCATTATGAACTTAAAAGACTACATATATTATATGGGATTATTATTACAAGATGATAACACCTATAAGAAAATAGATATAAAAATGGTAGATAAGTTAATATGTGAGGTTCATCAAAATATTTATGACTTATTATTAACTAGACAAATTAGTTATGATTTTTACATGGTTTTGTTTATTGAACATCCAACCATACCATACATCAAGGGATTAACCAAGATGCACAAAGGCATCCTACCACCGCCATTACACCCTATAGTAGTTGGACATCAATGGGTTACAGAAAATATTTCTATTTTTATTGAAAGAAAGTTAAAACCATTGGTTAGTGGAATTCCTACCATTCTAAAGGATTCTTATCAGCTACTTAATAATCTTAGCAATTTACAAGAAAAGATACTGGAAAAACATTTATTGGTCACTTTAGATGTTCAAAGTTTATTCACGGCAATACCTAATACTTATGGACTTGAAGCAGTGAGATTCTTATTGAATAGAAATTCCTCTTATAACAATCATGAACAGATTTTACTAAATGCCTTACTTGAAATAGTCCTTACTAACAATGTTATGATGTTTAACAGCCAATTTTACATTCAACAGTGGGGGGTGGCCATGGGCACCCCCTGCGCTAACACTTATGCTAATTTGGCTGTTTACAAATGGGAAATTACTAACCTATTTACACATCCTGATTATTGTAAGGTGCTTGCTTATTATAGGTTTGTAGATGACATACTGCTAGTATGGAATGGAAGTCCAACTGAATTAAAAACATTTATTAATGATCTAGGAAAAACAACAGATTTTTTAAGATTTTCAATAGAATATTCATATTCCAGCATTAATTTTCTAGATCTGAACATTAAGA
This sequence comes from Protopterus annectens, assembly GCF_019279795.1. Taxonomy (NCBI): domain Eukaryota; kingdom Metazoa; phylum Chordata; order Ceratodontiformes; family Protopteridae; genus Protopterus; species Protopterus annectens. The sequence continues at coordinate 169,675,854 of NC_056739.1, forward strand.
AAGATAGCAAAGGAAAATTAACATCATCCCTTTACAGGGAAAAAATGCTGGAAAAATACACTATTACAACATGAGAGTATGCATCCCAGATTTATTTTTAATAACATTGTGAAAGGACAATATACTAGGTTATACAGGATATGTCAGAACGAAAGTGAACGCAATGATGAATTTAATAAATTAGAACAATTATTTATAGAACGAGGGTATAACCCAGGAACTGTGGCTAGTATAAAAGAGAATTATATTAATGAATCTAGGCAGGTGCCAAAGATATTCTATGGACCCAAATTAGAAGGACAACAACATGGACAACAAGATTCAAAACAGGTTAGATGTATAATCAGTTACACCAGTGATAATAAATATTTAACTAATATTATTAGCAAGCATTGGTCTATATTGACTACCAATGATGAAATTAAAAGAATAGTAGGTGAAAGACCAACTTTCACCTATAAAAATATGAAGAATTTAAAAAGAATATTATGTAATGAGAAGCTAAATGATATGACGTATCACAGGGGACACATAGGCACTTACCCTTCTGGAAAATGCAGTTCATGTCAATGGATCTCAATAAGTAAAGATTTTTTACATCCTGAATTACTATTTGAATTTGAATTTAGATGCTCTGCTAATTGTGAAGACAATAATGTGATATATTTGGCTACATGTGAGTTGTGCCCTGACTTTTATGTCGGTATGACAACAAGAAAATTAAAAGACAGGATACAGGAGCATCTATATGCTATAAAGAAAACAGATTCAAAAAATGCGCTTTTGAAACATATTATTGAATTTCCTAAACATAAATTTGTCTTCAGGGTGATACAAAAAAGACCGGTAAACAGGAGAAGAGGTGATAATTTTAATGACCTAGAAAATCTAGAATTAGACTGGATTTTCAGATTTCCGGCCCAGCAACATCCTGGCCTGAACAGCTATATTAGCATTAGGTCATGTTTAAAGAAGCGAAAATATCACTAATTTTATGAACATATTGATATATGTGAATAACTTTTGAATAATATATAATATACAATCATTAGGATGATATCTACCTCCTGTTTTTTTTTTTTTTTTTTTTTTTTAATAGTTGTTATTTGACAAAATGGTTTATGTTCACCATAAATAACAAGAGATAATATGTAGTAAATAATGAAAAAGACATAGGACAACATATTTACTTTTACATATTCTTATATAGTATTAATTTCTACTGAAAGCCATCAATTACAATTATTGTTACCAATCTTGTTATTGATATTGTTATTGATATACATTGTTGTTTCAAATTGATTATTATTCTTGTTAGAATATCAAGTATCTTGAGAAACTATATATATACATAAAGCATCTATATGGGACCATGGAATATCTTCACCCATGTATATATATACATATATATTATATACATATTTATTATTCATAAATATTCTCTATATATATCTTAGATTCTTGACATATATTTTTTATACATTTATATATATTTACACTTTATATACATTTGATATACATCCATACATATGTATAGTCACACTTCATCCACACTTTTGTGACCATCTATATATGATGATATTAGCCAGTGATATTTGATAATCATATATATAAGATGTTGTATGTCATGTGTTCTATTAATTTCATAATTAGTGAGTTTTTATGTGGTTTTAATCTTTAACTTTTTAATACCCTATATTTATTGAACAATATGTATTTATTAATATATATATATATATATATATATATATATATATATATATATATATTTGTTTATTAATTAATATATAATTGGTGCAAATATTATATATATTTGTTGTTCTTAATAATCAAAAGTTAATGTACTAGAAACTAATAAGACTACGTAGTTTCTATAAATATTGCCTTAACTCATTTATTTTTAAATATGTTATATCTGGTTGCTTTACTTATTATAGCGCATACTCACTGAATATATTTATTTTGGCAGATAGAAGTCTTAATATGAATCGAACATTGTTATGGGCTATTGCTTGACTGTATTTGAAATCCACAGTGGTTGTTGAGCAATAGTTCTGATAAAGTACAATGATCTATGACAAGACATGACTTTTATATTGCATTTCTGCCTTACAGCTTTAAATGGATTTTTGTATTTTAGATAATTTAGATTTAATTGAATAATTAGATTAATTATTATATCAAGTAATTGTATTTTCTTGTATATATAGTGAATGGTTTCACTATAGTTTTATATTCATCTGAAGAAGCGTGCAGTTGGAAGCACGCGAAAGCGCTCATTCTGTCAATAAAGGTTCGTTTTATTCTTCGTGGTGTTGACCTGTACTTTTTTACTACATTATCTTCTGAATTTTGGTCGCTGGTCAACTTCAAGAGAGAGGTCTGCTATTTTTCGTAATTAGAAACTTTGGTGAAGTTTTACAAATAATTTCCTGTCTAAAAGCTTGGAGATATACTCACTTGTTAAAATGAGCAACTCAAGGAATTCTTACCAGGATGCTGCCTTAAAGAAAGAACTACAACAGATGGCATCTACCCTGCAGGAGTTGTCTTTGAAGATGGATGATTTCAAAGAGAACCTAGAAAATCTTAAAACAAGCATTCAAAAACAGGCTGACACCCTGAAGGAAATGCTACAACAACACCAGACAAGGATAACAGGAATAGAGGTTTCTCTAAATGACTTAGAAAGAAGACTTAAGGAAGAGGAAACACAGAAAGAACTGCTTCTTAAACAAAACACTTGGTTAATAAAGTAGATGACTTGGAAAATAGGGAGAAGAGAAATAACATCAGGATTTTCAGATTACCTGAAAACACAGAAGGTGAGGATATTATTTCATTTTTATCAAGCTGGATCCCTGACTTTTTAAATTTAAAAGAAGGACTTTCCTTTGGCATTAAAAGGGCACACAGGGCTCTTGGGAAACCCACCACTAACGCCAACTCTCCTCCTAGGTCAATAATTATCCAATTTCTTTCATACTTGGACAAGGAACTGATCTTAAGATCTGCTTGGTGGAAGGCACCTCTAAAATATAAACAGAGCCTGATAAGATTTGATAACGACTATTCATCTAGAATAATGGAACAAAGGAAAAATGTGTGGCCAATGATAAAGTTTCTGAAACAAAATAACATCAAGGCACAACTTGCATATCCAGCTAAGATAAGAATACTGTACGCCAATGAGATAAGGACTTTTATTGACTTAGAGGAAGCCACTTCATTTATTAAAACTAATAATGTGATTACTTTACCAGAAGATATGGATTGGATGTCACCTTCTCTCAAGAGAACAAAATAAACAAATGTCTGGACAGATGTCAAAAAGAAGAAGCAAAAGACTGATATTGTTACAGCTAAATCTCTCAAAGCATCTACTATGATATGAATTGTTTTAATATTACTTTAAAGGACCAATTTTACTGTTTGGAATTTTAAAACAAAGGTAACTACTGGAATCTTTATCTATATTTTTTGAAGATAGATGAGACATGAGAGTTTTCATATTACCTCAGGTATGTAAGACGGTACTTTTCTTTCACAGAAGGAGGGTTATATAGCACATAAAATATTTATACTGTAAATCAACATACATAGTATATGTGCATTTTCTCTTAATTTTCTCTTTTCTTCCTCTCTCTTCTCTCTTTTCTCATTATTTATTTTAACTGCATCGTCTCCCTTTCTAAATTCTCTCATATCTACTATATTAATATAGTATGTATATATTTAATAACTCACTATCTATACATAGATAAATTATAGTCTAAAATAATCTAGTTTTAAGGTAGACTAATTGGAATAGTGAACTTAATTAATTGTTATTACAATATTTATTACATTAATGATAGTCACTGTTATGCTTACTGGGATTGGGGACATGTTCATGATTAACTCTGAAATGTTCCATTCATGTACATATGTCCTTTGAATTATTTCCTTTTAGTATTAACAAATATATTAAAAAAAAAACATACAGTCATGTTGTAAGATAGTTTTTATTTGTGACATTTATTAATGTAAAAATAAAAATAAAAATTATTGGAAAAAAAAAGCAGGAGGGAAAAATGTACTGTTGGTTAAGAGAAGTGAAACTTTCTTCACATTCTATTTGCATCGCCATAGCAAAAGTAAACAATTTCGGCAGTTTCTAAGTGCACTGTGTATTTAGCCTCACCGATAACAAATAATAAGAAAAAGTAATGTTAGTTATTAAAATGAAAAACAACCTCAGCAAGGTAAAATAAATACATAACAGGACTATTTGTAAATATTTTATGATTTATCCTCATAGGATTACATATTCCCGGAAACACAACTGAAATGTTCCCAAACTACATGTGCACTTAAATGTAGCTGCTTGATTAAAAAGTATTACTCAGTTTAACATGCTGATTTCACAAGCTTTCTGCACTGTAAAAGTTACATTTTATATGTTACTTGAAATTGTCAGTCTCTAGAGCACATGAAAAGATGCATATTACTTTTTGCAACATGTTATCTTCGCAGTTACCTCACACTCTGTACAAACTCACTTGGTAAATGATAGCTATTCATTTAAAATATCAGTTTAAATATTAAATGTGCCGTTGAAATGCTGTTGGCATTTTGACAAAATATAATCTGAACTATAAAATGAATGACTTGAAAGAAGTGAAGTAATGCATAGATTTCAAAAACAGATCTTGACACTACAGTAAAAGTAACAAATATATATTCACATGGAAGTGACTTTTGGCTTTTCCCAGTTAGGGGTCGTCACAGCAAAGCTCAGGTCTGCTCATGATTGGCAGTGGATTTTTACGGAGCCTAGTTGCCAGCCCAATGACCAACCTTCAACGAAGGCACGCCCCTTTCACGCTCGCACCTACCTGCATGTCCGTAATGTAACTTGACTGTGGGGAGGACATGCAGACTCAACATAGAAGGAGTTCCAGCTGAGAATCGAACAGGAGAACCTCTTATTGTGAGGTGACAATGCTAACCGCTGCACCACCGCGGCTTATATATTCACAAGGAAGTATTGAAATGTTTTAGTCTTCCAGTTAAAATAGCTTACTGTCAACGTTTTGTGATATCAGAAAGTTTGAAGAGCTAGGAAATTACTATTATTTGTCTATATAATGATTATTAGACATATGTTAGACTCTGCTTTGTTTAATGAATTGTGACATATGTTTATGAGGAAAAGTGGACTCAATTACTCACATTGGACTACACATTCCTGGAAGTTCAACTGAAATGTCCCCAAATTACTTGTGAATTTAAATGAAACTGCCTGATTAATAAGCATAATTTACTTTAACAACCTGAATCAATAAGCTATCTGCTCTATTTATGCTACATTGGTTCCCCTTTATAATCTTGAAATACTGAAAGCTCGAACTTCAGTATCTCGAAACTATAAAGTTGAACAGCCCACAATCCCGAAACACACAAACATGAAAAACTAAAATCCTGAACATTCACAAACCATACACCACACAACATGCACACCATTCAACCCAAAATGCACAAACCACACAATCCTACACTACATCTATGCAGGGGGGCAAGCCCCCTGCACCCCCACCCCCCTACTTATATATACCAACTCCAAGATCGCACTGTCAAGACATGCATTACTCACACTCAGGCATTCCACACTTCCACACACACAAACACAACCTCCCTACCCTAACTCACATGCACAACTTACAATAACACTCACATACACTCACTTACCTTCACTTCCATAAAACATCCCAGCCAAACACTTCCCGTCCCATTGCTGCACTGCATAAGTGCGGATTCGAGATATTTGAATTCACGCTTATGCACTTTCGAGATTTTGCATTTTCGCCTTTATGGTCCCGAGATACTGAAATTTGAGTTTTCAGTATTTTGGGATTGTAAAGGGGAACTGCTACATTGTATTTATCACTTGCATATGACAGTCTCTAGAGCACATGAAAAAATACATATTATTTTTACAACATGCTATATTTGCACTAACCATACATTCTAAACTAACTCAACTGGCAACTGACAAGTTATTTATTTGTAACATCAGTCTAATTATTAATTGTGCCCTTGAAAAATTGTTGCCGTTTTCACAAAACAAAACCTGAATTGAAAAAGGAATGATTTGAAGAAGTGAAGTATTGTAGAGATTTCAAAGACAGCTATTGACACTACAATACAAGTAGAAATGTATACATGCAAGGACAAATTGAAATGTTTTACACTTTTAGTTAAAATAGCTTATTGTTAACTTTTTGCTTTATCAGAAAATTTAAAGAGCTAGGAAATTATTTCTAATCTGTCTTTATAATGTTTACTAAAGTGATGTTAGTCACTGACTTGTTTAATGGATTGCGGATCATGTACAAGATGGACTACTGAATGTTATTTCTGTTTACCTATGTTTGCTGAATTTCTTTTATTAGTATTGATTTAAAACAAGGGAAAGAATGGGAAGGGAAATCTCTCTTTTTGGTCAAGGGAGGAGAGGCTTAAGAGTATTCTAACTGCCCCAAGAAAACTCTAAGATGCTCTAAATACTGTTTGATTAATACTTACCCAAGGTAAGTCTTGATTACCATATAGGTACCTTCATATTCATTCTAGACCTAATGTGATTACCCATTCTGGAAACAGGAGGTGCCCTATGCAGGATGGGAATTGTCAGGGTGATCATAGCTCATTCTTAGACTCTGCTTTGTAAATCTATAAATATGTAACAGCACTGCACACTAGAATGTAGGGTGCCTCTACTCAGAGTCAGGATACTACTGATAAGCCATGTCTTTTCATAAGTGTAAGTTGAAGTTGGTGAGCTGAAGATTGGGAAAGTAAAGGAAGACAGTACACCTACAATAAATTCATATTTCAATGGTAATCACTCATTGTCTCCTACAGAGTCCTTTTAATCAAATTATTTTAGTAATAATCTATTTGTTGTTGGCTTATTTAGTGTATGCTCCTCTGTTTCATTTAATTTATCCAAAATGATATATCTGACATGTTTGGGATCTCTTAAGGGTAACTAAATATTGGATATTTTCTAAGTCAACATAATAATTGTTTACACTACTAACATTCCATCCTGATATATATAAAATACTATAGAACAATAATAGAATAATATAGAATTTCATATCTCTTTTAAGAAAATTCTCCATATAATAATTTAACATATGGAGCTCAGTTGATATTGTTGGTTAAAGGTATGAGTGATAATCCAATAGATATATCTTAATCTATTGGATTAGGAATGACTTTCATTCCATGTTTAATGGGAAATTCATATTTATTTGTATTTGATACTTTAGAATTAATGTTTTATAGAAGTACTTTTTTAAATCCTGACCAGAATTTTACCCTACTTCTATTTAAAGAAGAACATTAAATTATACTTGCAAGTTTACACACATAAAAATAACATTCAGTGTTATCAGAGAATATGGTGTAACTACTATAATCAAAATGAAAAAAAAAAGAAGCAAAATGTTTCTTCCAACAATAACTTGAAATGGATTTAACATTTTTATCATTAAATACTAATGGCTTAAATAATGCAAATAAATATCAAATTTACCAAAATATTTAAATCTAAATAAAGGCACAAGTAGTATTTATCTAGGAAATGCATTTTAAGACTAATGATAGCTTTATTTGGAACCCTAAAAACTATACAGTCTTAGCTCAATCCTCCTATAGAACAAAGACAAAAGGAGTATCAATTCTCTGGAAAAAAACATAATCACTCCAAAAGTTATTTATAAATATGAAGACAAAGAAGGTCTACTAACATTTGTTGTAACTAAATTTAATAACAGAATATGGACCTTAGCTAATCTATATTGGTTTCCAGGAATTGGAGCAGGAACAGTTAAAAAACACCTAGATTTTATTTCCAACAATTATAAAGAAAAGCTTATACTGGGAGGAGACTTTAATTGTAGCTTAAAATCTTCTGAAACCACCAAGAAGTATTTTTGCATAGCAACTATTTCAAAATCCTTAAAAAGATGGATTGATTCATTTCATTTAATAGACACTTTTAAAGTAAAAGATGATAAATCCTTATAATTTTCCCATATCCGCGGTGGTACAGCGGTAGCGTTGTTACCTCATAGCAAGAGGTTCTCCCGTTCGATTCTTGGCTTGGCTTGGGAGTGCCTTCTGTGTGGAGTCTGCATGTCCTCCCCGAGGTTGGGTAGCATTCGAAAGACATGCGTGCATAAGTGGGCATGCCTTTGTTGAAGGTTGAATGTCGAGCTGGCAACTCAGCGTTTCATAAATAAAATCTACTGCCAATCATTAGCAGACTGGAGTTCTGCTGTGGTGACCCCTTACCAGGAAAAAGCCGAAAGACAAACAACAACATTTTCCTATAAAGACCATAGACTTGGAACACAAACCAGAATAGACAAATTATTCTTAGTTCAAAATTACAAACAAAAATCCTCAACTTCTCAATAGTTCCATGCCCCTTCTCAGATCATGACTCTCTGATTATGAAGCTCCAAATAGAGTTTAAACCTTTAATCCTCTCAACTAGAATTCCATCATATATCACGAAAGTTAAAGAATTCAGACCCTGATGTTGTCAGAACTAGAATTATTTCTTGAAATTAATAATCCAACAGAAATCAGTAGAGTCATGGTTTGGGAGTCATTAAAAGCGTATTTATTTGGTAAGACCCTTAGCTGGTACAAAAACAAAGTTAGATAGTGGGAATTTGAATCATTAGACTTGCAAACCAGACTCTTGACAGCAAAATCTAAAAAAAAATCAGAATTGTCCAGAAGTCAAAAAAGAAATAGAGGAATTAAATAAAAAATATAATAAAATTCTAACACAAAACTTGTCTAGCCTTGGAAAAATTTAAAATAAACTCATTAGCCACTTCTCCCAGATATTTACATAACTTGTTTACAAGAATTAAAATACAACCTAAAGCAAATTACATTAGTAGTATATACCATGAAAAGAAAGGGAAAAAATTATCAGATGTAGGAGACATCCTTAAAGCATTTCGGTTCCATTATATGGAACACTTCAAAAAAGAAGATTTAGATACCAACCAAATAAAGTTAGATACAAACCTTATCAATATAAAAGAAATCCCGAAAACTTAAAGCTAGACCTACAAAAACCTATATCCTATAAAGAAATTGTTGACAAGATAAAAGAAAGTAAATCTAAGAAAGCTCCAGGGATAGATGGTATAATTACGGAAATTTACAAACTCTTCCCTTCAACAGTAATCTCCCTTTTTCATAAAACTTTGCTAGAAGTCCAGTCAGAATCAAAAATACCACCCTCATGGAAATATTCTCTCATAACACCAATTCTAAAAGATAATAAACCATCAGACCTTTGCACCTCATACAGACCTATATCATTACTGAATAATGATTAGAAAATATTCATGTCAATCCTAGCTAACAGAATGAAAATCCCACTTTCAAAGACAATTAATAATGATCAAACTGGATTTTTATATAACAGGCACACACATGATAATATTAAAAGGATACTTACTCTTATAGATTATGTGAATAAAGAAGATAAAGAAACATTTATAATCAGATTAGACACAGAAAAAGCCTTTGATTCCCTCAACTAGGAATATCTATTTAAAACTTTAGCATTATTTGAATTTCCTTCCCCCCCTTCATCTTATTACTAAAAAACATAGATATTAATAACTTAGTCTACATTAAATTAGGTCCTTTCACCTCAGATTCTATCCATATAACGAAAGGTACTAAACAAGGATGCCCCCTTTCTCCTATTTTATTTGCTTTGGCTATAGAAATACTTGCAGAAATAATACACAATAATCCATTAATAAAAGGAATAGAAGTCTATGACCAGTACATATCTAAAATAATGCTTTTTACTGATGATATTTTATTAACCCTATCAAACTCCAGAGAGTCATTAGGAGAGCTAGAAGAAGTAATGGAGACATTTTATAAGATTTCAGGTCTACACTTTGTTTGTTTATTTCGGCTTTTCCTGGTTAGGGGTCGCCACAGCGGAACTCCGGTCTGCTAATGATTGGCAGTTGATTTTTACGTACTGGCTTGCCAGGTCTGATGCACAACCTTCAACGAAGGTATGCCCATTCACGCACGTCTCCATGCAGAAGACGCTCTAGCTGAAAATCGAACCGGACAGCGTCTTACTGTGAGGCGACAATGCTACTGCAGCACCACCACCGCAGGTACACTTACACTTTAATAGATCAAAATCAAAATTTCTATTTTTAAATAAGAAAAAAGAACTACAAGTTACAGATAAATCCATCATAGGAAAACAAGAACTTACGCTAAATTATTTAGGAATAGCGTTATGCAAAAATATAAACAAAACAATATTAATAAATTATAAAAAACATTATTGAAACAATAAAAATATATATAGAAAAGTGGAACAAAATCATATTAACTTTTGAAGACAGATTGCAATTAATAAAAATGGTCTTATTGCCGAAAATACTATATGTAGCATTACAATACAATTAATTCCTGAAAGACGCACTCATGTTTAATAAAATTTTTATGGTATTCCAAAAAGAATAGAGTAGCTCTAACTCATCACATTAGACCTTGGAAACAAAGAGGATTGAACTTCCCAGAAATAGAAACATATATAAAAGCATCTGTGCTTAAAACTGCAATAGACTGGATAAACCCAAATTATTTTGCCAACTGGAAAGAATTAACAATGGCTATATTAACAAATGGATTTAATCTGTTAAAAAATGTTAACAGTAAACAAATCAAACAAATCCTGGTACATATTATGCATACGTATACAATATAATATAACAAAACCTTCTAAAACAACACTGATTAATCATTACATCAATTCCTTTAGGAAACTTATCAATGCAAACATAGATCTAAAACTTTGGTTTGACCTTTTAACCCCATTTACCATCACTAAGAACTTTCCTCACAAAGTATATAGGGAAACAATAACCTCCTGGGAACAAATGGATTCTTATGTTGGTTTCAATGTGTAAATAAATTAAATGTTTTAGATATACATATGATAAAAACTGCTTGCAATATTCCAACACAGGACTGATTAAACTTACAAAGCATTCTAATGTACACTCAAGATTTATGCAGATTAATTTATAATTCCTCATTTAAAGATATTCCAAATCTAATAAGTTTTGTGCATGAATTTATATATAATAGCTGTGAAAAGAAAAATTCCATTTCAAATCTATATAAAGAGTTAATAACATATAAAACAATTCCCAGACCATCATACTGGCAGTTCTTAACAAAAGGTCAGTCATTGCAGTTAACAGAAGAAATTAAAACTAACATCTTACTATCAGTTAATTACACATCTAACACACAGTACTGGAAACTATTTAACTGGAAATACTTACATAGAGCATTTTTAACACCAGATAGAATTAAAAAGATCAGTACTACTGCAAATGTTTTTTTGCTGGAGGTGTGAAATGTCAAATAAAGCAGACTGGATTCATATTTTTTATGAATGTAATAAAAAATTAAATCATACTGGAATGGAATCAATAATTTTTTACAAGCTTTATTTAATGAACCTTTTACCTTAAGTATTGATTGATTATACTAAATGTAAATGAAGGTCCCTACCTGAATAAGACAAATATGTATTTGTTATGGACAATACTTGCTATATCTAGGAAATGTGTAACCAGAAGGTGGAATTCAAATACACCCCCAACCTTGGAAGAATTCTACACTTTACTGAAGAAATAAATATCAAAGAACTATGAATCTATCCCAGGCTATTGGTAAATAATCCTTGGAAGAAAGTTATATCTTTGTTGGACACTCTGCAATAATAAATATTGTACCTCTGGCAACTGATCTGTTAATTTTATATTTAATAACATGCAGTGTATATAATTGAAAGTCAGGCTATTGTAAATATTGTATATAGTTGTTTAAAATATTTAATAATATTATGTAAATGTTATTTTAATTGAAAATAAAAAAAATATTTGAGCAAAAAAAAAAGTATTACAGTTTAACTGTTTTCAGGCTCGTAAGTAAAGAGAAATGACCAGGTCCTTCTATGCAACTCTTTCAGGTTGCACCCATATTTTGGTACTCTTTGTTTTCAATTAAAGACAAAGATTACTTCATGTTGAAGTCCTTTATATTCATGTGTTATTTGAAAATATACATTTAGAGTATTTCAGTCCCAACACTGTCTGTGCACTTCAGAGGTACTGCACTCTAAAGCCTGTAGTTATTTAACAGGTTCACAGCTTCTGCCAGCACTTCAGCTGTTCTGTATCACTGGAATAAGAATCAGCAGACTTGCTAGGAATCAGGAATTTAAGGGACATAGAAAAGGGTACCTGAAGAAGAGAACGCAAATCTTTATTAACTAGGTTACACAGTCAAAACAAAATCACAAAGGAGGTATGCCATTGATGGTTTTATTTGGAGTTGTTCACAAATGCCATATTAAAAGTGGATAAGCACTTTAACACTATCAAAGGGGGACTTCATCAGATCCATGCAGTCTTCAATTTAAACCTTTGACAATACACAGTTTGGTAAAGCTACACAGGTTCAAACTGGCTGTTATATGGCTGGTTTATCTTGACTGACAGTGTATTACCTTTATTATTTGTTTTTAAGTGTAAAAAAAATCTCAGGGGAAATAAAATTGGCCATATGTCAAAATCTTAGTAGATCAATAATGTCCCAGAAAATAACACTGTCAAATCACTATTTTTTTCTGTTCAGGATGCTTCAGTGGGGTTACATTTGCATGCATAATGAAATGGCCAGTGGGCATTCTTTTTCCAAGTATAATGGCACTGCAGTTGGTGGAGTTGGACTGGAGGAAAATTAATGCAAAGGCTGAATCAAGTTGAGGATGAAGGAACCATCCTGATAGTTGATTAACCTGTTTTTATCTAGTTCAGGAGAAAGGTTGTACATCTGAATTTATTTCAATATTATAGGGTGCAAGAAACTCCTCTACTCACTTTAACAGCACTCTTCTGTTAGGAGATGCAAAGCTCCATTGACTCCATCAGTGTCCACTGACTAACAGAAGTAGTTTGGCATGAAACCTCCTCCTCCTGGGCTTATCCCTGTGAGGATGAGCACTTTCTCAGGTTTTCATGAAGCTGATGTCTCCACATATATTTCTATCATTCTGATAGTCAGGGCCCTTTATTGGACAGTATCCTTTTGTTGCAGCAGCAAATACTCCAGATAGCCAAAGGGGGGTGGATTAGAATCAAAATTGAGCATAATGGGAACAATCCTTGATAAACAATTCTTTAGCTCCAATTAGTTAAAATCACAAAGAGGGTACCTCTTTATAGTTTGGATGTCCAGAAACCACTATGATTTATATCTGTTAGACCTCACCATGGATTTGGATACAAAAATCAACAAAACATTTTCTGATCCAGCCCCAATAGATCTGCTATACTTTTGCAAAACAAACAGCACTAGAATTACCTAATCTAACAATCTCAACCTTGTCTGTGACATAAAGAAAGACATGGCGGAGGGACAAATATGCGTTTTAGAGATTACCTCTTCTCTGGAACAGACTCCCCATTCATGTGAAATAGAGCTTTTCCCTAAACCTGTTCAAACATAATTTGGACCAATGTATGAGAAATTTGAAATTCACCCCTGGTTTTTCACCAGTGACCTTTATGGACAAGGTGGAGTTTGTAGATACCTTAAAGGCATAGGCATACACTAAGGCCATTCCAGCACATCAACATTAATAATGGGGAAGATTGTGGCATGAATGACTATGCTTAAAATGGCTGTAGGGCCATTAGCCTAGTAATCTCCTATGATGTTATGAAAACAATACAGCAAATCTACAAAACTCCTCCCTCCAGGTAATCCAAAGACTTTGCAAGCCTAATAACTAACAGCTAGTTAACCCAAGAGCTTAAAGCTTTTCTACATCTCCGAGATAACGTATGGCATTCTTGGAAAGCACTTTGAGTGTGAAGAAAGACACTGATAAACAAGTGTTAGTAATTCTGCTAGCTTTAGTAAAATTCAGTTACTGGCTAGTAAGTACACTGCCTGGATGCTAACAAAGAAGAAACTTAAAGCCTGAAAGAAAGTCAACTAGAAAAGCTGAAGAGAAAACACTGGGAAGAAAGAAGTATTTCAAGCTCTTGCTTTGCTAAAAGAAATGTCTTTCAGTAATTTAGAGAAAAAAAAAACATAAATCAAATGCACTCGGAGCTAATTAAAATGAATTAAACATTAAATAAATGTATCAACTTAAATTCAAAAATATACTTCAATCAGCTATTCAGATGAATTGATAAAAATGCAAAAAATCAGGAGGTCAAATTGAAGAAAAAGCTGGATGTGTAGGAGACATCTGAGAAGAGTGGTTTCAGATAACAGAGTTAGAAGACAAAGCATGCAGAGATAACCTGAGATGTTCTGCTGTGCCAGAGAAACTGGGAGGAACAGACTGTACTAATTGTATGAAAGCACAAATAAGCAACTGGACTGGTATTCCACCATAAGATTTGTTAATTGGAAGGGCACAGGTGTATGGTTCAAACTTGGCCATAAGAAAGTAGTCAAGACCTGAATTAGAAAGAAGAAATCATATCAACAGAAATAGTTTATCCTAGCCAAAATGTGGCAGAAGATCAAAGTATTAAAACTGGTGTCATTAGAGTGTTTTTGAAAAATGATTATTCACTTTACACCACGCAACAAATCAGTGAATGTTGAGAGGCAAGTGTGAGATTCCAGCTGCTGTACCTGGCTTTCCTCAGAATATTTTTTCCTGGAGGATCAAAGAATTTTTGAAGCAGAACAAGTTAAGGAGGAAATGCTAAAGTTTGTCCAACAAAAAGTGAGCCATCAAACAGAATGGTCTGCTTCTCATTCTTCTGACAATAAAGCTCATACAGAGATCTTGCCAGTGAAACCATTTCTAATGTTCCAAGGGAAATTGCTTGATAGAGAGAAAAAAAAGCTCAGGAGCTGACTGGAAGAATCAGGAGTACCTTGGACTTGAACCATAGTCTGGGGTTGGGAGTTGAAGATGATCAGGAAGACCAGCAACACTAAAATTAATGAATAGATGTGAGACTACAAAGCATAAATCATGCTTGTAAAACATGGCTTTGCAAGAAAAAGTGGCTAAGAAAGATGGGAGTTTTGTTCACTTTGCCTTTCAGTCCACCCACAAGTTTAACATATACCCCGTTTCATGTCATTAATGTTTAGGAGGATACTAAAATGAAAAAAAGTATCTGAAAGTAAAACAATTTAGTTAGCAGTATTGTATAAAATATTTCATGATATGAATTATTTGTTGCATAGTAAAGCAGATTTGTTTAGTATGTAATTTGTGTGTATCAAATGGGGATGTGGGGGTGTGTCTTTTCAGTGATTGTATGTCATAAAGATACTAAAGTAAGCAAGAAATGTAGGCATTGCAATATAAAAAGAGAAGAAAAGCTTGGCAAAAGCATGTTTAAGTTAATATGCTGTAATCTTGGGCTGTTTGGGAAGGGAATGGGATGTAAAAGTGTAGTGATTTTAATTATGTAGAGTTGAGATACTTTCTCTTACTTCTGCATAGGTAGGTGTCTGGACTAATGCTCTTGGCTTAATCTAAAAACATGGTAAATATAATGAGAAGGGCTGAGTCTCTGACATATAAATTAGCTGTTTTCCCACTTTAACAAATAAATGTTCTGTGTGAATTGAAAAGTCTACAGTTGAGGGCAGTTGTACATTCTTTTCTTATGTTTCCATGGAGATAAACTGACTACAGGTAAAGGCAATTAATCTTGAGAGTTCTGAACATTTTTTTTGCTGGGGGAAATGTAAACTTAAAAACTACAAGGACAAGCAGCTCACTAAAAATAAAGTTTGAAATTATTGGAAGAAAATGAGAGAGATTTCCTAAATATGTCAATGCATTTGATAGAACAGTGTATAATTTGGTTTTATTTAAATATCGCCAGTGCACTTTTTCTTAAGGCTAAAAGTTAATGTTTACTAAAAATATACAAGCTGTGTTTCACATCTGGGAGAGGAGTAGAACTCAGTAAAGACCAGACAGCAATCAGTATAAATAAATAACAGTACAGGCTATAATATGCAGCTTAGCATGGATAACATTAATTTTAGGTTAGGTAATACATGGGCATGCAGCTGTCAATTTGGGATAATTGTTCCTGTCAGGAAGGTTAAACTTCATTATTTGAAGATGTACAAAGTTTTGTTTTAAGTTAATAGGTTCTGTGATTTTAAGTTAATAGGTTCTGTGATTGTGTTTGTCTTTCATTTGAGGGTTTTCATTAAAACAAAAGTTTTGAAAAATGTGATATATGTTCAAATGGAGATAAAAAGTAACCCAGTTACAGACAAAAATGTAAGAGTATTGAATTATGCTAAAAATGCAGAGTTCAAATAGCAATGCTGCAAGAGACACATATGGAAAATGAGCATGTGAATTGATAAAGGATTTCAGGATGGATATTCAGTAGATATCAGGGATAAAGGAATAGGGGAGTAATTATACTAATTGTTAAAGGAGCTCCAATAGTGATAGAAGAAAAAGATAATGGTAGATTTGTGGTAGTAAGGGCTACTGGTAAAGGAGGGTGATTATGCTGGCATGACGTTATACTCCACCTAAAACTGCTATATAATTTTGGGGGAAATAATCAGGTTTCAGCAAAGACTATTACATATAGCTGGGGACTGGATCTTGATTCCTCAACAGCGGGGATGTGTCTGAGGGACCTTGAAGGGAAAATATAACAAAAGTGGGTAGATTTCTGAAGATATTTATGAACATATGTTGTATGGAAGACGTGAATTCAGTCATAGGAATAGAGAGAGAATTTATACAGTATCTCCCTAGGTACAATTACCGGGCAAGACTAGACAGAAATATATCTCACAGGAATATGCTCATTTAACTGAAAGCTTTGACTCATCCAATAAATATTCAGATCATGCACCAATAGAAACTATGGTAAAAATGCAGGGTAATGAAGTAAAAATGAGATACTGGTACTTCCCCATCTACCTGTTTAAAAATAGAGGAATTTAAGGATTGTATAGTGGAAATTACTTGAGAGTTATTAGGAAGTCATTTTTTCAGGACTTATAGTGAGTGGGATAAAATGAAAATGGAGTATAAAATAGGTTAGAAATAAGAAATGTTTAAGAAGTAACAAAACATTATTGAGAGGGGTGACATAGATTAAAGTATTGCACAGTAAGGAGAATCTCACAGAAAAAGAAGAAACAAGGGAACATCTGGATAATATGCATGAATTTAGAAAGATTAAACAACTGCTTGTTTAACTCCAGAGTACAAAAGCTTTTAGTACAATGACTTGGGCAACAGAAAGTAGAAAGGCTTGCTGAGAAACTTAGGCAGCCTATTAAAAAAAAACTGATCCTGTAGCGGTATTAGAGATGTTTCAGAAATGTTATGAATATTTGTTTAAAGCAGAGAAATGTGGAAATCAAGAAAGAAAACAGAGAAAATATTTATAGTAAACTTAATTAGGCCAAGGTTATAAGCAGATGAGGCTCAACACTTGACAGTTAACAGGAGATGAGATAAAAAACAGTGACATATAATCAATCTGCAGGAAAGTCTCCAAGAACAGATGGTATTCTTGTGGAAGTTTGGAAGCTCAGTGGGGAGAAAATGATAAAGATCTGCAAGGTTTTATTTAATAGCTTTTTAAAAGGAGGGAAAGTACCAACATCTTGAAAAAAAAACTGTGGTGACTGTAATACTAAAGACAGTAATGACATACGGACCCAGCTTCATATAGACCCATTTCAGTTTTAAACCATGATTGTAAAGTATTTGAAATAGCTAAAGGTATGGCTAAAATTGATAGATATGGATCAATGTGGTTTTGTGGAGGGGAGGTAAACATTTGACAACATTAATAGAACAATTATGATCCAGAGGGAAGGCAAATGCAGGAAACTACTGCTGGTATTGGTGGGTCATGATGCAAAGAAAGCATTCAACAGAGTAAACTGTAATTTTATGAGTAGGGCAATGGAAGCATTTGCATTCCCTGCTAGAAAAATAAGGTTAATTATGAGGCAATATGAGGGAACACAGGCAAGCAGAAGGGTTCTTCTCTGATAAGTTGTCTGAATAGGGGAACCAGGAAGGGGTTCATGCTTTCCCCTTTATTTGCTTTATATTTAGAGCCATCGGCAAAGAAATTAAGGGGCTCAGAAATTCAAGGATTGAATTGGTATGGTAGTCAAGAAAAGTTGGCTTCATACCTCTCATCTGTACATTTTCACAGAATGTCCAAATTATTGCCTCATTTTTGTTGGCCTGTTTCTCGTAAAATTGTGGTTTTCTGGCAAATCACCAGCAAATCATTGAGGACTGAAGTCAGAAAATAATGACTGATATTTAAAATTCAGACTTCATGCCTTTCAGCAAATTCATGCTAATGCAAAGCCTGCTATTCTGTCAAATTTCTAGGTTTGTAAGAGCTGTAAATAAAACTTGTCCCTATTTTTCATCCTTTGCCCCCTCCCCCATTATTAATGGTTTTATCCAGACTTCTTGATCTTAGAGCTTGACAGGAATGATTGGCTTTATTGCAGAAGATATTATTTTGTACCTGATAAAACTGGAAAGGGACATCTCAGTGTTGTGGATATTTTGAGACAGTTTCAAGTCTTTTCAGGATATAAAATGAATGAATATAAAACAAAGGCTATAGCTGTAAGTTAGGTGCACACACATGACTTGGTTCAGCAATACCCATATTTATGACAACATGATAAACTTAAGTATTTGAGTGTGGATTAATAAGGCTTCTGTTGTGGTATCTAAGGGTCTGTGGGAATAGACTAAACAAAACATAGTACAAAAACTGAGAAACTGGAAACTCTTGTTTATAGATATGGAAGGCAAAATACAAGCAGTAAAAATGTTTTGGTCCCTTTAGTTTTATATACAGATCTGGCATATTTTTATTAACTAGAGGAGATGTTGTGGACAATAAGTAATAAAGAGTTGAAGGGATTTATCTTGGAGGGGAAAAATGGCAAGGGTCAAGTGAGATAAGTTGATCTTTACAATAGAATGTATTTTTATGCCATTAAGCAGACTTATAAATATTTTTTTCTTGATGTTGATGGCAAATGGAGGTATGATGGGGAAGAAATAGGTAATTGGGAACATTTGGTTTGGGAGCATAATGAGTTGGCAGACTTTAAAAATTCCCTACAGAGTATTGTATCAGGAATATTGAGTGAGCAAATTGGGTAAAACCAAGGAAATGATTCTTTTGAGCTGGGACACAGGATCTGAATTGCCTTGTCATAGTAAGGCCTTGTTAAGTTTCATTCTGGTGGCTGCCAAAAAAGCAATTAGTAGAAAATGGAAATCAAAGTCTAAACCAACTGTATTTGAAGTACTGAATATTGTAACAGAGATAAAATAATTGGAAGTGTGATCTCTACAAAAGGGTAGGAGCAAATGATTTAGAAATAAATGGAAATTGCGGGAACAATACATGTAGAAAATGTTTTGGAGGAGGAGTGAAGTTTAAGGGAAGGCAGGAATTGAGCAATTTATGTAATGGACTGATGTTAGTATGCCATACAACATATGTGATGTATAATTTATGTAACTTGGAACAAATTAATATATATATATATATATATATATATATATATATATATATATATATATATACATTTATGGTTGCCTATGTCTTAAGCAATAATTTAAAGGTGTTAAAAGTTAAAAAATATCACCAAGGAAGTATGAGCTACTAGCAGAATTAATGTGAACTTAAATTAGTCTCTGAAGCCAAGGATATTTATAAATGCTTCTTTAGTTACATTAGGAAACTAAGACATGAAAGCTCCAGCAATTTTATCAATTTATCCAAAGTGGCACCATCAGTTCAGACCCAGTAAACCTAGAAAACATAGCAAACAAATCTAGTGAAAACCTTACTCCTGAAACAGCTATCTTAATTCCACAAATTCCCTAATATGTTACATCTAATTATATAACAAAGGAAAATGTACTGATGGTGCCAAGACCAAACATACTACTTCCATTGAACTCAATAATTTACATGTACACCTAATAAATAGTGTCAAACATGCCCTGTCTTTCAATTATTTATCTGATCTTAGCTGCAGAATTTGTCCCTGAAGTATGATGATCTGCAGTATCGATGCCCCTACACAAGGGTGGACATGACACAAACCCAGGAAACTGTAGAGCCATTACCCACACTAGTCTGATTTATAAAGCCATGGAATGCATCATATCTGATGTCAAACTATTGTATCAAAAACTTTATCAGGTTAGTCCCACATAAATTTGGTTTTGCAAAGAGAGATCCTGCATACTTAGTTTGGTTACTTCCTTTGAGAAGGCCAGACAGGTTATAAATAGCAGTCATTTTACTTGCACATCTTATTTGGACTTGATAAAGCATTCCAACCATATCCCATGCCGGCATCGTTAATAAGCTTAGTACCTTAAAAGTAGGCCCAGGGATGGTGATGTGGATAGTCAACTAGCTGAAAAATAGAACCCACATAGTTAAGGTGGCAGATGCTTCCTCAGAAAGTATAAAGATAACTAGTAGTGTTTTCCAGATGTAGTACTAGGACTCCTCCTTTGTGATATCTACTTCTCCAATCTCCAGATTCGAAATGAAGACTTTTCGTTAACTAATTTTGTAGATGACTGTAAACCATTTGTTATTGCAAAATCTCTCTGTAATGCCCATTCACTGTAGCAGGAACTAAACTTCATAAATGAGTCTTGTACAGACAAAAGAGCTAAAATTAAAATTTAAGAAGTTTAGTATTGTCCCATTTGATAAACTCTTTCCCTTAAATACAGTATAGCCAATATCTCACCCTAAAATGACAATGTAGTCTGGGCCATTGGAACCTGTGTCACTAATTTCTTCTCTTTTGGTCACTACGTAGCAACAGTACTCAGAAAATCCTTCTGTTAAGCTTAAATAATATCTGAAGAATAAGTGTTTTCTTATATGTCAGGAACTCCATCCTGAAGTTCCAGATGCATTAAGAATAAAAGCACTTATTTTTTAACAATTACAACTGTTACATCCAGTGGTGGGTACACTGCTTGTTTTTATCCATTTATTTCATGTGGTTGGAGTTTTGCTTTAATATTTAAAAGCATGTCATCTAGATCAAAAGATGGAGTCACCTCTCTCTATGCAGCACTAATCAGATTAGTTGTTGAGTACAGTTCAGTGCATCTTCAGGATGTGCCTTTCTAGGTAGATTAAGGTTCTTAACCAAGATAATTGTTGCCCTAAAGTCAATCTACCAGAGAAGGCATGAAACACAATCCCGTTTCTTATCAGCTCTTGAAGGGTGATCTTTGCCTTGCTTTCCACACTATTAGGTAACCCCATCCTTCTCAATCTCCTCTGTCTTCAGAAGTCAAATACCTCCACTAATACCAGAAATAGGGACATAAATTTCCACCAGCACATAAAAAAGGTTGAAGAGATGTTTATTAACCAGTGTCTACACTACCTCTGTAACAGTCTTCCTCTGCAAGTTAAAGTGACACCCTAGCATCCTTCAAATTAAACTTGGAAGCTTCAGTGGGTACTTATAAATTTACTCCAGGACTGGTTTGATTTGCCTTTCTTAAGGGGGCACAGCATGAGGGTGAGTAGTGGCAAGGTGTAGATAATCTAATGACTCAGTTGCCTTCTATCTCCTATGATCCTCTGATACTATGCATACCACAAATTTTATCCTTTAACTTTTTCTTAATATTCCCAGACTGCCCTAAGGCAGATTTTAGTACATCCACTTTCAATTGCTTTACCAATGTACAAATAGGGACTTATTACAGTTGATTTTATACAACAGTCGAGTGGCAAATGATGCTAAACACGAGTCTGGCAATAAAACATAACTTGTGTATTTTAAAGATGTCACTCTCATTTGATACATTTAGTCAGTTTTTAATTTTAGTTTGTACAACTGCTTAACTCATTTGTTGTCATGCTTCTGGTGTGTAGCACTCAAATCATAATATAATAACATTCAGAACACCTTCCACTCCCTCAATCTTACCAGCCATAACATTTGAAACATCTCTTATATTGATGAAATTATGAATTATAGTCTCCAAAATGAACATCTGCTCATGGATGTATTAAAGTTATGTATCTTATAACTTGCCTCACAGAGTTTAATTTGCTAGAATCCCTGATTAGCAGCCATCACTGGAAAAAAATTGCATTAGGCACACAAATAACTGCTACTTTATCTGACTGTAAATGGCAGTTTTCTCTGCATTATTTTGTTGATATTAGTGGGTCTTTACAAGTCTTAAATTTGTCTTGCTTTGCAGGAGTTATCCTGCTATTGACCCATTAAATAATTTCCCATCAAGCAAAGCTATTCCAGACACCTGTTTCTTCTCTTTAACAGCAGTTGACACGTGGCATGGAGTATTCATAACTGCTGCTACTTTTGGTGATAGCTAAATATGTTCTATTTTCAAACCAGAATAATTCTCTAGGACATAAGTTTCTGAACTATGTGCTTTGTGTTTCTATATTTGCAGTGATGCACTAATTACAACACCCTTATTTGTTCTGTTGATCTTGTCTGAAAAACTGAGAATTTTTTTTTCCAGTGTAATTGATTTATGGCTTGAAACAGACAACCTCTGTGCTGGCTTTTGCCTTAGCAGCACTCAGATATTTAAAACATCTGCCACCTTGAGCATTCTGCCTACCTTTTTGAAGATACAGTCTATACTCTTTTTCAACCTATTTAAACTGCATCACAGAAGTAGGCTGAATAGACTTTGCATCACAAACGTAAAAGCATATTTATCCAGCATATTCCATCACTTTGTCAAAACTCCACAGCAGTGCAGAAAAGAAAGCCAGTAAAGGTCCATACACCTGTAGGCAAAGAAAAAGCCAAGTCAAGACAAACCAATACAGTATAAAGTTTAATACAAAATATCCACACCAAATAAGCGTTTTCAAATATTCCGTGGTGGTACAGCAGTAGCGTTGTTACCTCACAGCAAGAGGTTCTCCTGTTCGATTCTCGGCTTGGCTTGGGAGTGCCTTCTGTGTGGAGTCTGCATGTCCTCCCTGCGGTTGGGTAGCGTTCGAAAGACATGTGTGCATAAATGGGTGTGCCTTCGTTGAGGGTTGGGTGTCAAGCTGGCACCTTGGCGTTTTGTAAAAATCTACTGCCAATCATTAGTGGACCAGAGTTCCACTGTGGTGACCCCTTACCGGGAAAAAGCCGAAAGACAAACAACATTTCACCCACGGAAACTTCATCAGAATCTTCATCTGATGAAGTTTCCGTGGGTGAAACGAAAGTGCTTATTTGGTGTGGATATTTTGTATTAAACTTTATACCATACTGGTTTGGCTTGGCTTTGTCTTTGCCTACAGGTGTATGGACCTTTACAGGTTTTCTTTTCTGCACTGCTGTGGAGTTTTGGCATTTGTATTATTTACAGCATTTCCTGTGGTTATTAATATATTTCATCCTTTGACACTGCACATCTATGAGTTGAAATAGCTGTGCATTATACTCTTGTACATGCATCTCAGCCATGTTTCTGCTGCCAGCTTTAACTTATGCCAAGAATATGGTAACTGTCATACAGATTTACTTGGCTCGTAGTTTAGAGACAGTGCTCTGAATCTAGACTTGGACAATGGGAGTATTCATAAACAGTGCACACTAAATAGCACTACACAAAGTGGTTCCATAGATTTTGATTGCCTGCATATGGTCTTTAGACCATTAATATTGCAGACTGCCTTTTACTCTCCCTGCACTTATTTCCCATATAGTCATCTAAACACTTTTTAAAAATTATCAATGAACTTCAAAGTTTTATATCAACAGGTAGTCTACTTCATAGAGTAGGAAGCATTTGAATGATCTTCATATCTTTTTGTTGCATTTCATTTCATACATTGGTCCACTTTCCCTAATGTCTGGATACTGCTTAGTCAACAGAAATCATATCTCCCTTAATTACACATTTATTATTGCCGTAAATGCTAGACATAGTTTCCCCCTTACTAGTCTATACATTTAGCCATACAGTGCAAAATATTTGGCCTAGATGAGTAGGGGAACTTTTTAGTCTTACTTATCCTTCTTGTATAACATCTTTGGACACTTTTTAAAGTTGATATTTCGACCTGTGTTAAAGAACAAAAAACAAATTATATTCTGTAATTGTCCTAATTATAAATATAAAACATCACAAGAATTGGTCATCTTTTCTATCATACTTTAGTTATGCTCAATGTAATGCCTTGTTTTTTTACTTCTTGTATATGAATCTTAAAGGAAAGACCAGTACCTAAATCTTTTACTTTATTGATAATCTGAATGTCCCTATTTTGCTCCAAAATGCACCACCTTACATTTTCTAGTATTGACATTTAATCTCATTCTGACTGCCCTGTCTTGCAAGTTGTTAAAATATACATTTAGTTCTTCCATGTATGATGAGATTGATTTTCTGCATCTACCTTGCAGTCATTGGTGTTTTTCCAGCCCCTGGAATTTGGAAGACCAGAGAACAGTGTATTAAACAAAACAGATCCTAAAATGAAACACTAGGGTTTTCCCTTATTGGTACACATATATACATGTATATGGTGACTATATAGAAAGACACAATGTTTATAATTAGTTAGCCAATCTTCTTCTTCTTTCGGCTTTTCCTGGTTAGGGGTCACCACAGTGGATTACCTGTCTGCTCATGATTGGCAGTAGAGTTTTTACAGTGTCAAGTTGCCAGCTCAGTGCCCAACCTACCACAAAAGGCACACACATGCACGCACACACACACGCCTAAGACCAATTTGGAGTGTCCAATCCACCTACAGCATGTCTTTGGGATGTGGGAGGAAACCGGAGCACCCAGAAGAAACCCATGCAACCACAGGGAGGACATGCAGACTCCACACAGAAGGCACCCCAGCTGAGTATCGAACTGGAAAACCTCTTGTTGTGAGGCAACAGTGCTAACCACTGCACCACCATGGCCACCCCAATTAGTTAGCCAATCTGCTATCCATTTAGTGGTATATTAGTTCAACCCCTGCCTCTTTAGACTTGATATGATTTGATTGTGTAATAAGGTATCAATGCTTTAGTTACATCAAGGTAAATGGCTAAACAGTAGATCTTCCCTGTATGAAACCTTATTAAGTAGTGTCTAAGGTCCAGAGATCATGTACCTTTCAAGGTACTTCAAAATGCAATGCTCAGAATATTTCCCTATGACTGAAGTAAAACTAATTGTGTATTATCATATTTGTTTCTTTAAAGATGGGCACTATATATATATGATATTTTGTACTCCTTAGGCTCTGGATCCATGGAATATGTTTTTATTTTCTAGCCCTGATGAGTGTAAAACATCTCCCCCAGTTATTTGAAGGTACTGAGAAACAGTATTAACAGTGACATAATTATCATTTTTAACCACAACAGATAACCTCTCAAGATATTCATTAAAGATTCCAGCCCTCTCATGATTCCATTAAGAGACCCAGTGGAAGCCTATGGTTTTATTTTTCTAACACCTTATGTATTGAATTACCACTTGTGACACAGGCAAACTTAAAATTTATATAAAATAAATCAAACCACATTAACCTGTTCACAGTTACAAACGTTATCCATCCATTGTTCTGCTGTACAATATAATCAATCCAGCATTACATAAGCTGGTCTAATCCTGCCTTCCCTTAAACCTTATTTCTCCTTCAAAACATTTTTCTGCATATATTGTTGCAGTTTCCATTTTTTCTTTGTAATTTGCTCCTATGCTTTTCCAAATATCCCACTTCCAGTTCTTTTGTCTCTGTTACAACTTTCACTGCTTCAAATATGGTTGGTTTAGACTCTGATTTCCATTTTCTAGTAATTGCTTTTTTTGGCACCCAACAGAATTAAACTTAACAAGACCTTACTATGTCTAGACAGTTCAGATCCTGTATTCCAGCTAAAAAAAAAAAAAAATTTCCTTAGTTACATACATTTGCTCACCCAGAATTTCTGACAAAGTAACTGTAGGGGATTTTTAAAGTCTGCTAACTCAATACACTCACAAACCATATGTTCCCAATTACCTCACACTGACATTTGCCATCTACCTGAGAAAAATATTTGGAGTTTGCTTGGTGGTATAAAAATATGTCTGCAAATACTTCCAAGCAAAAACCTTAAATCTTCCAGACTTTGTTGCATATTTGGGAGCCATACATATGTTCTCCCATTGTTTCTTTGTGAATTTCTTATCCAATCTTTCTTCACATTCTTTTCTAACCCCCTCTGCTTAATTGCTATAGTTATTGTGCAATATTTTATATGCCCTACTTATTAACCCTTTTTTAATAGCAACTTCTGTTCTAGATTCAACTAAAAACTATACAAGTGCAGGTCTTTCACTTAGGATTCCCCGTGCCTTTCCCTTTACCTATACTCTAGCAATCCCTGATAGGGAAGGCAGTCTTGCCTGCAGTCCAAATGTCTTCTTGTCCTCTTCTCATTCCATTACCTTCTCTCTGTACTTATTAGTTCCCAATACCTTGGTTCCTTTGTCAGTTTCCTCCAGTAAATTCCAGCCCCCTCTTGCCTAGTCTCTGTACTCCTAAATGCCATCATTCCTATCGTCAAAATCTCCATTTTCCATTCCCACGATGACTTAATTCTTAGAATATTTTCTGCTACTTTATGAATATAATATTCTGTATGACAGTTATTTGCCTTAAGGATCTGCATCCAAAATCTCACACACTCCATATTTTTGAACCCCCCCCTGCTTCATCATCATTCCTTTCCACTTTGAATTGTAGCTTTCTGTTTGTGTTGTGTGTAATAGCCTTAACTATGTAACTCTAAAATATCCTTTCAAATCAGGTAATCCTAAACCATCTTGTTCTATTGGAAGTATCAGCTTATCCCACTTAACTCTTGTCCTCTTCCCCTCCTAGGTAAAATCTTTCAACTCTTTATAAATCACTATCCACAATGTGTTCTTTAGTTGATAAAATATGCCTGAATTGTATATAAAACTAGAGGGACTAAAAATATTTTCGCTGCTTGCATCTTGCTATCCATATCAGTAGACAAGAGCTTCTATTTTCTCATTTCACCAGGATGGGTCAACAACTATCAGTGAACTTCAAATCCCTTGGAAAGGAGATCGAACAAGGGGAGCTATAGAAGCAAAAGACATGGCAAGTAGATTGTATTACCAGACTTTGTTTCTAACAATTTTTTTTCTAGCAGACATTTATAATTTGACTCAATGCATTTTTACTGACAAATTTGTCTACTTAAAAAAGGGGTTTCCTTTGTACATGTTAGAGTCCTAATCTAAGACTTTAATTGATTAAAAGTTATTTTGCCATAAACTGAACTTGCAGTATGTTTTTAGAGATTCTGTTTTCACTGAGCTAGCTAAATTTAGGTCTACATTTAACCCTCATTTGCAGTCTACTATCCAAGCCTTTCATGATTCCTGTGAGAAGGATATTTTAAAATATGTAACAGCAAGCCTAAGACCAAACATTTTAACCTTACTAGAGATGAAAGGTGTGAATTGATGGCTTTATCTAAGAGACATGATCTAAGGTTCATGAAAGCAAATAAGGGTAGTGGACTGGTTGTTATTATTCATTTATTTATTGACATGTGATTGCAGGGTAAGTCCAACTGGGTAGAAGCCAATTTTCAGCAGAGGCCTGGGGAGAAAAGCTCCAAATTATGTATCAGTAAATTTGTGAAATATAGATTATGTTACCTAATCTGCTTGAATATAAATTAGTGTCTTTGGCAGACATTCACAACAAATATAAAAATATTGGTGACATGCTGCTCAATTGCTTTGTCAATGGACATAGTGGGGAAGCATATCAATTTATGATTACTGAATTTCCTAGAATTGCTTTACTTTTCGGTATTCCAAAATTGCATATCGCAACAATTTCCTTTGCCTTGTAGACTGATAGTTTCAGCATCTAGTGGCATTAATGAAGGTGTTTCAGTTTTTTTTGGATATCATTTTAATCCTTTAGTACAAAAACTAACTAGTTATGTGAAGAATTTGTGAGATTTTTTCAGACTCTCTTCGTTCCAGTTTGGGGTACCAAGCCTACATTGTTTACTTTGGATGTGAAATCACTTTATACCAGTATTCCCATTGAAAAAGGTCTGGAATTTCTTGGATTCTTTTTGTCTAGGGAGACGAATTTTATCAACAATATTGTTAACATTCTTTGTTTATTGATGGAAGTTATGCTTGATTTTTTTTTTTATTTTCAGTGGAAAATATTACCAGCATATGAGACTGGATGCCATTGGGGGGGGGGGGGGCTACTGTGGTACCTTCTTTAGCCAACCTAGTGATGGGGTAGTGGAAAATTTACATTTTATCCAAGATAATGTTTTTTAAACAACATATATTATTTTGCAAAAGATTTGCTGATGATTTGCTTTTTATAACTGATGGTTCAATTGAAGATATTGGACAGTATGTAAGTGCCTTGAATGCTAGCACAGAATTTCTGACTTTTGTTTTGGGTTCTGTGGTAGATAGTGTCCCCTATTTGGATGCTCTTATTTGTGCTTTTGACAATCAAAAGTTTCACAGTAACCGTTTAGAAAGGCATGCTTTACTAACAATGATTTACATTATTCTAGTGCTCATATTGGTTTTATTAAAAATAACATACCTTGTGGTCAGATGATTAGGTTGTTGAGGTTGATGACTGATGAACAAAAGTTTTGGATGGCATTTGTGAGTTGGTAGACACGTTTTGCCATAGAGGTAGTGGCGGCTGGTGACTTCAAAACAAAGGGGGGCTGCAGGAGACAGCTGAATGGGTGGGGTCAATGGCAGGGGGTGTGGCCAACTAGAAAGGGGAGGAGCTACGCTCAAAACCACAAAAACTAACTAAATACACTGCCGTGGGTGCCAAACTGTCATTATGAGTCCAATCAAGACAAAATGAAGTGTAGAAGAATAAAAATATTTCAATGCATTGGCTGCACGACAGCTTACTTACTATCTAGATGGAAACAAAAAGGTTGTGAGGCATGAAAAAATAAATTACTTTTTAAAATACATTATAAGAGAATGCTAGTCAAAATCAAGTACAAGAAAAACGAGCAGCACTCAACTCAAACCACTTATTGCACTGCAGTTCTAATTATAATTTATATTCAGCTTTATTAAAGTACCAAGTAACTTGCTGAAAGTAGAAATCTCTGATGCCCCCACTTGTAAACATGTTCCTTATCCAAGAAAAGACCTGCTGCCTGACATCTACTTGTTTCATGGGGAAAACATGATCAAAGTAAAAAATAAAAAGCAAACAAGAAATAAGCTCAAGATACATTGCTTAAAAGGATTACTGTACAGGTTATGGACCACACAATTGGCAATCTGTTTAGTCTATGGGTAAAGCCTGCAGAGATGACTGGAAGTCCCCAAGTATGAGCTTCTTAAAATAATGTAATCCTGTCCTTTATTAGAAATACTGTCATATGCATTTCAATACCCAAGGCTTATACATTATCTAGTTAAGTATTCTATACATGGCAACAACAGAAAGGCTTTCAATGTTGGCAGTTCTTTAACAGTATGCTTATTAAAGCTTACTTGCATCTTACAATCTCAACCAAGCTTACCTGATGGTCATTAAAGTATTGCTACTTAAACACAAAGCAACAGGCACTCTTGAGTAATAAGCATAAATCCACAGTACAAAAAAAAATGACAGAAACCAGACCATTCTGCAAAAATCAAGGACAGATGAAAAGCCACTCTAGTACTTGTGTCTACCTTGGATGGGTGGATACCCTGCACATTTACACTGCATAACTACGCCTTGCCTTGCTTCAACACATCCAGAGTCACTACGTGGGGGAGTGGGGTGCAACAAGTATGTCACAATTTGAAATGTCTCTGGCTGACTGTGATGACCCTGACACATTTGCCATACCTCTCAACCTCAGAGTAAGAAATCTGGACAAAGCCATGCAAAGAAGTGGGACAAAGGTCCAAAATAAGGACAATTTTTAAAATGTTGCTCTTATAAACTTAGAAAGATAATAGAATAGGTCTTGCATTAGTATGACTTTTCTGAATGGTATGAAACCTGAAACTCAAATGTCTGTCATTTTCTAACTTCAGTCTTTAATGATTTGCCAAAAAAACAACAATTTTATAAAAATGGACCAAAAATGTGATGTAAAATATAAAATAGCCACACAATACAGCTGAGAACCTGTCAAAGAAGGGACACTTTAATATTAGTACTGCTAACTTGAGCAGCTGACAAAATAAAATAATCTACATGCATTTCTGAAATAAAAGTAATCTATAACTCTAATTATTACAGTTATTTCTAAATTGTAAATCCTCCATATTTTCTTCCGAAATTGCTATTTTGCGGAGGGATTATTATTTGAGCCAAAATCAGAGACAGTTGAGAGGTTTGGCTATGCCTAATTCTATAAAGCAATTTATTTGCATGTACCTCTCAACCTGTTAATGCAATAAATCTGGACAAGGCCAAATATATTGGGGGAACATATAAACAGTACTAAAAATTGCTCTTGTATAAACTTAGACAGTTGACAGAACAACAGGTCTTACTTTAGTATGCATTTTTCTGAAGGTTATGAAGTCTGAAACTCAGTGTGTCATTATTTAGTGACTTAATTCCTAAATGATTTGCCAGAAAGCCACAAATTTTATGAGGAACAAACCAAAAATAAGCAAACATCTATTCATTCTTTGAAAATCTGGACAGTTGGGAGGTATAGTTCAGCTGGGGCTGTCTAAGTTTGCTGCCCTTCCCCGTCAAAATCATGGTCAAATGGAGCCTCCCCCTGCAGCCATTCCAATGATCCATTACTTAACTATTTCACTCCATTTACCATAAACACTAATGTGCATACTGATTTACCTCTATGATGATTTGGACTTCATTTGAAAGTTTTATTTTGCATTTTACAGCACAAACAGTAAGACATCTGCTAAACAAACTTAGCAGTAAAACTTGTCTGCCCTTGAAGCTCACATTCATTGAAACAGTATTGAAACCACATTCAAAGAAAATACATTTTACCAGTGGCAGATAAAGATTAATTCTGGGCTGTTTTCAAATCATAGGCCCCTAGCATATCAAACATACATGTGCTCTTTGATACACCTTCCTATTGTTTTGAACATTTTTCCAATAAACAAATGAAACAAAACGCATGCACCAATAATGACAAAACTGCCCAGTTCAGAACATTTCCATCATAAAAGTATACTCAAACTTCTACAGTCCACCATTATCAGTAAATAGACACAATTCTACAGTCCACCATTATCAGTAAATATGCACAATCGCTAAAGTAAAAAAGCCATCTAAATAATTCCACATTAAATAAATCTGTAACTAATGAAGAGGTTGCTGCTAGCAGACACCTTTATATTTCATGGTTTCATTGAAAAATAAAGTGTCTGATGCCCCTGAGTAATAAATTGCGTACATTACATTAAAAATGATAAGCTAGTAATATTGCAATAGGAAATGGATGGCAAACTGATAACAGGCTCATAGTTAGTATCTTAACTTTTTCAGTATGGCAGCATTCACCCCTTGTGGGAGTAGAACCAACAACCTTCTGCATCAAAAGCAAATACACAATTTGGCATAGTGGTATTGCTGACATCATAAGCAGCACTAAACTTCTCTTCACCTGCAGCTCTCAGCTCCTTGTAAAATCTACTCAATACTCAACTGCATCTCAACTTCGCAGCACAAGAAATATGGAAAAAGCCAAATTTATTGGGGGGGGGGGGGTCAAAAGGCCAAAAACCAGGGACACGTTAAACATTGCTTGTATAATCTTGGAAAGTTGCTGGAATAAAATGCTGTGTCAGAGCAACATACAACTATGCCAAATCACCTGCTTTGTGAAAGAAAAATGCTGTGTTAACACCATACATTTTACTGCCAAGGTCCCTGTGCAAAACAGTCAGAGCAACATACCCCTACACCAAATCAGCTGCATTGTGAAAAAGAGGAAGACTGAAATTTAATTGGCTATCATTTAATGAATTCAGTTCACACAAAACACCTGGACAAACCCAGTAATGAGGGAATACAGCCCTCAGACATATTCAGTGAATTCAGTTCTTGCCATAGTTGTCAACCTTAGCACAAAGAAACCTGGACAAAGTCAATAATGGGGTAATACAGTCCAAAAAATAAGGGCACATTCCAAATATTCATCTTATAAACTTAGAAAATTGCTATTTCTGAAGAATATGAAGTCTGAAATTCAAATGTCTGTCAACTTTACTTCTGACGGAATAAAAACAATTTTCAACAGAGGCCCAGGGAGAAATACTGCAGACATATGTATTTGTAAAATGACAGGACACCAGAACAAATCCACATAAACACAGGGATGAGATGCAGACTCCACACAGAAGGCACCCCAGCCAAGAATCAAACCTATAGCTATGAGGCAACAATGCTACCACTGCACCATCAAATATGTAAGGAATTAAACATTCAGAAACCTGAAGTCTGAAATTCGAATGCCTGTCAATTTGATTTAACATTTGTTAATCAGGACAATCTGACTTGGAATAAAAAACAATTTTCAGCAGAGGCTCAGGAAGAAATAATGCAGACATGTCTTTATAACATGGGAGGACACAAAAGCAAACCCACACAAACACAGAGAGAAGATGCAGACCCCACACAGAAGGCACCCCAGCCAAGAATCAAACCCAAGAACCTGCAGTTGTAAAGCAACAATGCTACCAGTGCACCATAACTATCAAGCATCACAATATTTAGAAACCACAGATATTATGAGGTACAGATCAGATCAAATATGAGGCAAAAATCTGCAATTTTTTTTTTTTACAAATGGTGGTGGGTAGGGAATTCAGGTCCTTAACACCTGCATACAAGGTACAGGGTTCAAGCCTGAGTATCTCCACCCACCACCATCTGTTCTCTGGGGCATTACACACACACACACACACACACACACACACACACACACACACACACACACACACACACACACACACACACACACACACACATGAACCCTACTGACTAACCACCAAGTATTCCTTTCTGAACTACTGAGGACCATCCACTCAGAACAGAAACACACAGGCAACTTGAATATCCACAGAAGTCTCCTAACATCTCATGCAACATACAACAAGCTAGCTGGCCATAGACGAAGGACCAGTACAAAGTGCAAGATTTCCTTATAGCAATAGTTCACAACTGTTCTTTCTTAGCCCAAATGTTTGGCAGACACTCATATGTTACACAGGTAGTACATTCTCTAATGAGTATACACTCAGATCTGTGTAGCAAACTAGCACATATTACTTCAGAAACTTCAAAAAAGACAAACAAGAAAAAAAAAAAAACTCGCTAACATTTACTTACTCAATTCTGCACCTGCCACCTTCACTCTTCTTTCTTCTTCTTTCTTGTTCTTCTAGGCACACGCTGCACAGCTGATGAAAATTAAATCCACCCAAAAACGTAAAATTCACCAAAAAAAAGTAAACAGATGATCAAAATCACGAAACAAAACAATGCAAGCAAGGAAAGCTGAAGCATGAAGCTAACTGACTGATTCTCGCTCTTTTCCCAGCACATAAAGCCCGGGAAGAGAGCGACAACCAATCAGCAGCATTTGCCCAGCAAGCACATCATGACGTGCCTGTGGACATCACAGTCCGAGCCCCTTCCATGTCTATGCGGTTTGTGTCTCAACCGCATAGACTTCTGGGGAGTTCTGGGCATCACAATGATGCCTTAGAAGCTCCTCCGGGCTGCAATGAAAACATTGCAGCAAGACTTAAAAAAAAAAAAAAAAAAAAATGCTGTTGCGCTAGAAGCGCAATGCGCATGCGCATGCACGTAATTTCGAGTCGCGGACTCGAAATTTAAAGTTTAAAAGAACAGATTTCATTTTTTTTTTGTTTTTACATAAAAAAAAATAAACTAAGCACTCAGCTGTCTAGCTGAGGGGGCTGCAGTCCGGCAGCCCGATGCCACGAGCCGCCCCTGCATAGAGGTTATGATATGACTAGATTGGCAGTAATTCTGAATGAAATTACAGCAAAGAGGACTGAATTTATCCCCACATTTTGCTAGCAGGTAATCCTAAAGTGTTCAATAGTTCTAATACAGCCTATAAAAATGGCTTTGTTTTGCAAATGACAATTGATAATTTTAGTGTGAGGAACATGATTTTAGACAACTGCAAAATACTAAAAGGCAATCTAGAATTACAAAAGCTTATTAGTTCTGGACCTTTTATGTATAAAAAACTAGATTGTTAGATACCTGGAACACTAAAGTACCCTTTTTAAATACTAAAAAAATCAAGGGCATGTTTAAGTGTGGTTTCTGCAATGTTTATAATTTTGTGTTAGAAGGACCTAATGTTATCTTACATTTGGATAAGTCTATTTGTATTAGTCAACATTTTAATTGTAATTATTTTGGTTTAGCTTGTATTGCTATTTGCTCACAGTGCAATGCAGCTTATGTGGGAATGACTTACAGGTTGCCCAAAATGACCAAAGAGCATTTGAATTCTATCAAAACTAAAGATGAGAACAGTGTCTGTTTAAACATACGAAAGTTTGTTCTTCTTTCAAGAAGGTTTATTTTACTTTTGATTACAGGGGATGGCATTATATAAATTATCTTCAGAAAAAAGCAAAATTATGGCATATTAAGTTGCAAATGAACAAGTTTCCAAGACTTAATGAAACCATTAACATTAAATGTTTTTTAAGAAAGAAGAAATATGATAGATTTTATTTATCAAGGTTAGATGGTTTGTTTTTATATGGTGTCTTTAAAAAAATGAATTTTAATTAATTAATTGATTAATTAATTATGGTAAATGAATGGAGTGGATTATTTGATAATTGATCTTATTTTTTAATTGGTTTGTTGTTTAAATTGAGTTTGTATTACAGATTGTTTATTCTGAGGAAGTCTTGTTTCTTTTATGGATGAAAGAGCTAAATGGAATAAACCATTTATTTATTTATTGTTTTGCCATTTTGGGTGATTTTTTTTTTGGTTTTAATTACTTATACACTCAGCACATTCCTCTGTATTTGATTTTTTTTTCTCCCTCAAAATCATTTCTGTTAATTCTTAACCATATATCTCTCTCTCTTATTTCTACCCTATTTTTAAACTCAGCTTTCTTTTTATCCCATTCACTAGTTATAAGGTCTGAAGAACTATCTTCCCTAATAACGCGTGAAAAATTTCCACTACCTCTTTCTTAAATTCCTCCCTTTTTAAAAGATAGGTGGGGAAGTGTCAGTGTCTCATTTTTACTTTATTACCCTTCATTTTTATCTTCATTGTTATTGGTGCATGATCTGACATAGTTACTGAATATGTGTCAAAGCTCTCAATTAAATGCACATGGTCCTGTGAAATATAATTTCTGTCTAGACTAGCCCAGTTATTGTACCTTGTTGGATAATATGTAAATTATCTCTGAGTTCCTAATTCTAAATTCACTTCTTCCATACCAAATATTTCAGAAATTTCTTCAGAACTCTACCCTTGCTATATTTTCCCTTCTAGGCCCCTCCAGATACATCCTCAATTTTGCAAATCAAGTTCCAGTCCCTACCTGTAAGTAAAATTCCCTGCTGAAATCTGATTATTCCTACCATAATAGCAGTTTAAGGTGGAATATAAATACACGCCAGTGTAATCTTCCTCTCTTGCCACTAGCCCTTTACTACTACAAATCTACCATTACTATATTTTTCCATCTTCTATCAGTATTGGAGCTCCTCTAGTAATTTGTATAAGTACCCCTCATTTCCTTTGTCCCTGATACTCTGCAGAATATTCACCCTGAAATCATTTCTTTATCAAATTCACATGCTCAGTTTTTTTCCAAATGTGTCTTCCATAGCATTTCTGTTTGCACTCTGCATTTCTTAATATAATTCAATATTCTTTCCTTTGTGTCTGTATTTGTGAGGCTATTGGCATTCCAAGATAATTTGGAAAGTATTGCTATTATGATAACAGGCTATTATTCACACCTATTATATATGACAGCTATTTTAGATTTATATTTCCAGCTTTGGTAATACATGCACCCACTAATGATGACAGGTTGATCTTTTATACAGTTGTTCTTTGTCCTCTCTATTTGAAATTGTCACATTTTATAAGATGTTTTGTTTTAAGGAAAACTATCAAACAAACAAAAAAAAGCTACACACCCCCATAACATATTAGCTTAATACAAATGGATCCAACTATGTATGTCTTCAAATAATTAAGTCTAACACTCCTAATAGGAGCAATTGCCCGAAAAAGAGAGCTGTACACACACACACACACACACACACACACACACACACACACACACACACACACACACGTATTATCTGACCTAAAGTTAAGGTTATCCATGCCAAGGTGCATGTTACTGCCTGTGCTCCTGCTTACACTAGTTGCTGTCTGCTCTTGTTTTATCTTCATTTTTCCCTCCCAGGTGAGAAAAGCATCTTGCATGCTTTCAGAAAACATTAACTTTCAGCCACAAAGAAATCAGTGCTCTGGCTTTTTATTGCCCTACAATTAGCTTGTTTCCATGAAAACATAAGAACAAATGTAGCACTCAGTTGCAGGCTTCTAAAGTCATGCTGAAGATGTATTGCTAAAGGAAAAGTTTTCGTTACATTCAGTTTTCTCTTATTTTCTTATTTCCAGTTGTTATTAGATTAGCGAAGTGTCTTAATCCAGGCATATACTTATACAAAAGGAAGAGAAAACATATCAGCTGTACATATATTACAATCCCTGTACTTTTACACTCCATCCCTCCCGAACAACCCAAGATTAAAGCCTGTTAAATTAAATATGCTTTTGCCCAGCCTTTTGCCTCTTTGCATTTTCATGCCTATAATTCTTAATACTGAAAAAGAATGTAAAAAAGACATCTGTTTACTTTAATATCTTCATGACACACGACCATATCTGAAAATGCTGTACTATGTAACTTGTAATTTATATCATGAAATGTTTATAGAAATACTGTTAAGAACTGAAATTATTTTAGCTACAGTTATCTTTTTCCTTCCTCTTCCCTTTTCTTTAGTGTTCTTCCAAACATTAATGACATGAAGTGGGGCTGAAGCCATTCAGTCCCCCACAAGTTTAACAAAGTCAATAAAAGTCCATTGTTTCCACTTTTTCTTATATAGCCATATTTCACAAATACAATTGATGCTTGTAAACTAACATTTATTTACTAATTTCCATGCTGGTGGTCTTCTTCCTGTTCATCAGCATCTCCCAACTCCATACTCTAGCTCATTTCCAAGGTACTCTGATTCTTCTAGTCAACTCCTGTGTTTTTCTTTGTCTCTCAAGGATTTTACTTTGGAACATTGGAAAAGGTTTCACAGGCAAGGTTTATGTATGAGCTTTATTATCAGAAGAATGAGTAAGTACAGTCCCCTTTTGCTTGATGGTTCACTTTTTATTGAACAAACTTTTGTATTTCCTACTTAGCCTGTTCTGAATCAAAAAAATACTTTGATTCTACAGGAAAAAATATTCTGAAAACAGTTGTATACAGCAGCTTGAATCTCACACCTCCTCTCAACATTCAGTGATTTCTGGAATAAGTGCTCTTCTCTTCTGCCTAGAGTACACTGAATAATCATTTTCCACAAACTCTGTACTGTCTTCAATTATTTCTACTTTGCCCTTCTGCCACAGTTTCATCAGGATCAAGTGTTTCTGTTGATATGATTGCATCTTTACTAATACAGGTCTTGGCTGCTTTCTCGTTGCCAGGTCTGGAGCATACACACAATGTAGCTTTCAATTGACAAATACTGCCAGGGTATACAAATCCAGTTGCTTATTTGTGCCTTAATAAAATTAATACAGTCTGTTCCTTCCAGTTTATCTGGCACAGCAGAAAATCTCAGGTTTTGCCTGCATGCTCTGTCCTCTAATATTACCATTTTTTGAAAGATCTCATCTAGAGCAGATTACTGGAAACCATGTCTTGCTCCAAAGCAGGAGCTTGAACTTCTTTTGTCTGAACAGCTGCAGGATTGTTCCCAGTCAGTGTTTTCTTTTCACCTTTTCTAGCTGATTTTGTCCCAGGCTCTCTTAATTTCTTCAGTGCTGGCATCCAAGCAGTGTACTTACTAGTCAGTAGTTGAATTTGCTAAAAGTGGCAGAGTTCCTGACCCTTATTTTAGTTTCTTTTTTCAAACTGGGAGAGCTGAACTTAAACTTGGTCAGTGTTCAGTCATCTTGGAAATCATGTAGCTTATGATTTCTTAACTGTGTTATTTGTAACACCTAGTGGAGAAGTTTCATAATTGTGTTACTTCATAGTAAGTATTTTTCAGTTACTTGGTAATTGCATTTAAGCATGTTTTGTTAATGTTCATTCTGTTATTTATGTATTGCTGGTGTATTTTTTTTT
This sequence comes from Protopterus annectens, assembly GCF_019279795.1. NCBI lineage: Eukaryota > Metazoa > Chordata > Ceratodontiformes > Protopteridae > Protopterus > Protopterus annectens. Next base: position 169,714,491 of record NC_056739.1, read on the forward strand.
TTTTCCTCAGGAATTTTGTTAAATGTCTGTCCCACAAAACTTTTGTGCTGAGGACCCTTTTTTATTAATTTGAATATTATTTTGCGTGTTTATTACATAAAATGTTATGTACTGTCCAACCACAGTCACTGGAGTTAGTTATACATCCGTCACTCCAATTTAAACTATTAATGCCATGTAATAGTTTTAATTTTATCTGGTTTGTTCATACAAATAAGATATTTCCCTTTTGTCCAGTATAGTGCCAGTTTAGTCAGTAATACTGTAATGAGCGGATGAACTTAATGGTTGTATCACCTTGAAGCTATTGATAAGGCCATCTGTAGTCACCAGAACTAAATGTAGACTATTGTTGAAGTTGCCAATTGAGTAAAATTGTAGATATTTATTATATCTAATAAATAGGTTTGCAATTATGAACTAGACTGGTTAGCATGCCAATTACTATGTAGTAATTAAAGTCTGCTAATAATGTATGGTGCTTATTTAAATAATCATTAAATGTCTGCAAAAATGTTATGTTGAAGAGTTCACATTTTGAGACGGTGATTTGTGATGATAATTCTCCAATCACACCAAAGTAATGCATTCTTCAAAGTTATACTTGATATTTCTTTTTATGTTTTCTAAAACACTCTATTTGTCTCCTTTCATCTTCTCATATTTGTTAAATTCTTGAAATATTAGATTACTAGTGTCCCAAGTTTCACTTATAATTTTAAGTCAGCATTATTGTGTAATTAAATCAAATTCCTCCCTTTTATTCTGTGCATCTGTATAAAGTATGTTATATTTGGGTCTATATTAGAAGACCGAATGTTTAGGTGATCAAACACCTAAACATCGATCTACTAATATCGAAATCAGAAAATGGCAAATGGCCAATTTCATGCAGAGAAAGATTTCCCTTGGCCGTTCGCCGGATTTTGCTATTTCTCTACTGTTGAGCAATCTCGGAGTTGGTATATTTTGTTAGGGGGGTGTGGGGGGCACAGCCCCCACTTAATTTAGATGTAAAGTAATGTTTTTTGTGTTGTGGCCGACATTGTGCGGTTCGATATTAGTAGATCAATGTTTAGGTGTTCGATCACCTAAACATTCGGTCTTCTAATATAGACCTGTTATAATTCTGTTATTGCTTCCACTTCTATTGTTTTCCCAGCAATAGACATATCTCTGTCTAAAAAAATTTGTCCTGCTTTTTTTTCCTTAATATATTGTTAGAAAGTAATTTTCTTTTCTTTTAAAATGCAAAAGTTAAAAGGTCACTTGCAAACCTGTCAAAATCCATTTCATGTTCTTCTCACAATGTTATCACTGTAAAGCTTTTTAACCATGTGTTAAATATTTTTGCTTTAGTAAAAACATAATTAAAGGAAGGAGGGCATGGTGATATCTCTCAAACTGTTAAAAGTACCCCATTCTCTTGACAAAAACATGTATTTTTGTCACTACCTCTTTCATATACTCCAAAGGTTTATTTGAAAGATGAATGGTATTGACCCACAGCCCCTGCTATGTATATATGCCAAATCTGGGGTCGAAAACAGCAGGGAAATGGAAAATTCCACTCATCATTAAACCAGCACTTCCCAGTTATGCCAGAGATGTGACAGAGACGTATAGACAGAGGTGTGTGTGTGTGTGTATAACTGGATTTGTGATTGTTTAAAAAAAACTTTGAGACACATTATACTATTAACGTTCACATACTTTAATATTGTAAACATTTGTTTGATCATAACTGTTATTGGCTTGAGTTGCTGTCCTAAATGAGAACCACCCAATATGAGAGTTCCCATATTTTCTTTAATTACACACCTGGTATTTTTTAAGTTTATTAGCAGATTTTTGTTTCTTCAGTTCTGTCAATATTACTTTCATTGCAAAGAAAGGTTTTCAGGATGGTTATGCAGTTGAATATCTGGGCCAAAGGGAAAGACTAGTACTTATATTAATTGCAAGAGGAGCTCCAATGGTGATGGAAGAGGATGAAAATGATAATAAAGGCAGATTTGTAGTGCAAAGGGGCTACAGGCAAGGGAGTTAGATTACACTGGCATGTATTTATATTCCACCTAAAACTGCTATACTGGAGCTTAAGAAAATTCTGGGAGGAAATAATCAGTTTTCAGCAAGGAATATTACTTACAGGGTGGAAATGGAATTTGATTTGCAGCAGTGAAGATGTGTCTGGGGGACCCAGAAGGGAAAGTATAACAAAGGGGGTAGATATTTGAGGAAATTTATGAAAATATTTAGCATGGAATATGTGAATTCAGTAATAGGAGTTCAGAGTAAATTTACATATTCCCCAAGATATAAAAACTGGGCTAGGCTACACAGAATTTACATTTCACAGGAACATGTGCATTTAGTTGAAGGTCTTGATATACACCCAATAACCTTTTCAGATCATGCATCAATAATGACTAAAATAAAAACACAGGGTAATGAAATAAAAATGAGACTTTCTCACCTATCTGTTGAAAGGAGAGGAATTTAAGGAATGGGTAGTGGAGATTATTCAGGAACTAATCGCGAGAATAAAAATTACTTTTGAAAATATAGCTAGGGAGTGGGATAAAATTAAGGTGGAGTTTAAAGATAGGGTAGAAATAAATGAAAGGGAGCTACATTTAAGAAATAACAAGAATTATTTAGAGGGACTGACAAATGTTAAATTATTGCAGAAAAGGGGGAATCTCACAGAACAAGAAGAGGACCAACTGCAAAAGGCTAAGCAGAAAATAAAGGATTACCTCAGTAATATACATGAGTTTAGAAAGATTGCTGTTAAGCAACTGTTTTTTATAATAACACTAAAGCACAAAAACGTTTAGCACAATGACTCACACAATAGAAAGTAGAAAGGGCTGTCACCAAGCATAGGGAGCCTGTAACAAGAAAGGTAACAAGAGATCCTGTAGTGGTATTAGAAATATTTTGGAAATTCTATGAAAGTTTGTATAAAGCAGAGAAATATGGAAATCAACAAAAAATACAAATGAGAATGTTTATGGAAGAATGAAATATGCCAAGGTAAGAGGAAAACAAGGCTCAGTTACCAACAGTTAGGATGGAGGAAATGAGATAAAAATAGTGATGCGTAGCTAATCTACAGGGAAGTTCCCAGGAATACATGCTATTCATGTGGAAGTTTGGAAGCTAGGAGGGAAAAAACTGATAAATATCTGGAAGGTTTTGTTTAACAGTATTTTAAGAGGAAGAAAAATACCAACATCCTGGAGAAAAGCAGTAGTAGCTGTAATACCTAAAGAGGGTAAGGATCTATCAGATCCAGCTTCATACAGGCTCATTTCAATAGTAAATCATGATTATAAAGTGTTCATGTCTATAATGGCTAAAAGAATGGTAAAAGTAATGCCATAATTGATAGATGTGGATCAATGTGGTTTTATGGAGGGGTGGCAAACATTTGACAACATTAACAGAACATTGATGATCCAGAGGGGAAGCAGAATGTAAGAAAATACCACTGTTGTTAATGGGTCTTGATGCAGAGAAAACATTTGATAAAGTAAGATGGGACTTTATGAGCAGGGCAATGGAAGCATTGCATTTCCTGAAAAAATTCTAAGGTTGATTAGGAGGATATATGAGGGATTGGAGGTGAAAATTAAAGTGGGTGGGGTCCTTTCTGATAAATTCTGCTTGAGCAGAGGAACCAGGCAGGGGTGTCCTCTTCCCCTTTGTTATTTTTCATCATATTTAGAACCACTGGCAAAGAAAATAAGGGACTCAGAAATTCAAGGATATAATTGGTATGGTAGTCAAAAATAGGTCTATATTAGAAGACCAAATGTTTAGGTGATCGAACACCTAAACATCAATCTTCTAATATCGAACCCCACAATGTTGAACTTCCCAGGGAAACACGTCCCTCGGCCACACCACAAAAAACATTACTTTACATCTAAATTAAGTGGGAGGCTTCACCCCCCACATCCCCCTAACTAAATATACCAACTCAGAGATCTCTTAACAGTAGGGAAATAGCAAACTCCGGCAAATGGCCAAGGGAAATCTTTCCCTGTGTTAAATCATTCATTTGCCATTTTTTGCTTTCGATATTAGAAGATCGATGTTTAGGTGTTTGATCACTTATACATTCGGTCTTCTAATATAGACCCATCAAAAACAGCTGGCACTATTTGCAGATGATATTATTTTATACCTGACAAAACCAGAAAGAGACAGTACAGTATGTGAAACACTTTGAGACAGTTTCAAATCTTTTGGGATAGAAAATTAATGATGCTAAAACAAAGGCAATAGCGGTGAATTATGTACCTATATATGAACTAGTTCAGCAATATCCATATGTATGGGGACATGATAAAATGTAGTATTTAGGAGTGTGGGTTAAAAACGATTCTGGTGTGGCAGCTAAGGATATGTGGGAAGAGACTAAAAAAAGATTATACAAAAAAATGAGAAAATGGATATGTTGTTGTATGGCTATGGATAGTAATATACAAGCAGTTAAAATGTTTTTAGTCCCATTAGTCTTGCATATTTTTTTATCAACCAAAGGAGAAGTTGTGGATAACAATTGATAAAGAGCTGAAGGACTTTATCTGGGAGGGGAAGATGGCAAGAGTGAAGTTGGATAAGATGATTCTTTCAGTGGAACAGGGCAAATTGGGATTACCGGATTTGAGGGGATATTTCAGAGCTACACAGTTAAGGCTCCTATACATAGCACAAACATAAAACTATAATTCAAGGTGGAAAGGGAATAATGATGATGAAATGCTGCGGAAGCTCACGAAACAAGGAAAGATTGGGATTTTGGATACATGCCTTTAAGGAGAATAACAATAATCATACAGAATATTATACCTAGAATGTAGTGGAAAGTATCTTAAGAACTAAGCCAACATGGGAATGGAGGAAGGAGATTCTGCTGATATGGATGACTGCAATTAGGGATATAGACCATAGGCAAGAGGGGGCTGGAATTTGTTGGAGAAAACTGGCAAAGGAACTAAGGTACTGGGAGCAAATAACTAGAGAGGGAAAGATGATAGAATGGGCTCTAAGAATTTATTTCGACTGCAGGTTAGAGATTGCCTTCCCTATCAAGGATTGATATCAGAGTATAGGCAAAGAGAAAGAAATTAGGAAGGTATTATATGAAAGGCCAACACTGCTAGAGTTTTTAGTAGAATATGGAACAGAAGCTGCCTTTAAAAAAGGAATAATTAGTAAAGCATATAAAATATTGCATGATAACTACAAGAATCAATCAGAGGAGGTTAGAAAGGCTGGGAAGAGATATTATATAAGCAATTCAGAAAGAAACAATAAGATGATATATCTATGTCTCCCAAATATGCAACAAAAGCTGGAAGATTCAGGATTTTTGTTTGGAAATGTTTACATAGATATTGTTATAACTCAGTTAGAGAGCAAATTTTGGAGGTGTGATGGGGAAGAAAGATGTAAATGGGAACATGTTTCCTGTGAGTCTAGTGAGTTGGAGGACTTTAAGGATTCCCTGCAGGATGCACTATCGGAGATGCTGGGTGGCCAGATTGATGTGACGAAGGAGATGATTTTTCTGTGCTATAATACAGAATCGGAATTGCCTAGACATGATAAAGCCTTGCTGTGTTTAATCATGGTGGCTGCCAAAAAAGTAATTACTAGAAAATGGAAATCAAAATCTAAACTAACTATAATATTTTTCATGTACCATATCTAAATTTTGGAACAATCTTCCACCCTCTATAACTACTCTGCCTTCCAGCAGCCTTTTCAAGACTGCTCTCAAATTCCACTTAAATTTGCACTGGCTTTGTCCTTGTACTAATCCAGACTAGCACCCCCCCCGCTTACCTCCCCCCTAGCTAGACTCTTAACCCAACTATACTACTGCCACTAGTAACCACAGTCAGAATTAGCTAGTTGTCTTTACATACTTTAAAATCTTGTCTGACAATTTTGTTACTAATATTGTAAACGACAAGAAACTATCTTAACTTGCAACATTTACTGTATATACTGTTGATAATCAATAACTTGTTATCATATTAAAGCCAACAACCTGTAATGTTGTTTACTATTGCTGCAGCTTTGTATCACTATTTATTCATGTATGTGATGTGGAGCTTTTCTCCCCGGGCATCCACTGAAAAAGGACCTGAGTCCAGTCAGAATTTCTCAGTAAACAAATATAAATAAATAAAATACTAGAAGTAGTGAATAGGTTCATAGGTTAAGTAGGTTCATAGGTTAAGTAGTAGGCTAACTGCCCCTGCGAGCCATTTTAAGCCTAGCCAATTATCCCTTGTGAGACTCAAACCCTGCACCTTGTGTTTGTAAGGCAAACACCTTAACCATTAGGCCACCCTCCCAACAAAGAGCAACTGGAATTGAGAGCCTTAGAAAAGAGTAGGAGCAAACTACATAGGAAAATGGGAATTGTGGCAACAATACATACAGGGGAGGAGCGAGGTTTAAAAGAAGACAGGACTTAAATGAGCTATATGATGATTGAAAATGATTGGGTTGATTATAAGTGATGTATAATGTTTGCAACTGGGAGTGTGTCAGTATGGCTTTTGATGTAAAATGCTTGCAACTAGGATTGTCGGTGTGGATTGTTTTCATTAATATAAATGTATGATTGCCTGTGTCGTAAGTGATGGTTTAATAAAGATGTTTCTTGTTTTAAAAAAAAAGGGCAGGAATTGAATAATTTATGTAATGTTGCTTAGGGTATGTGATAGACAGCTATGTGTATGTGAAGTATAATGTTTGTAAACGTGAACTTGTTAATACAGTTGATTGCTTTTATATAAATGTAAATTTGCCTTTGTCACAAGTGATAATTCAATAAAGTGTTTACTAAAATATTACTTTTATTGCAGGCCCTTTTCTTCCTTTTTAAATTTGTTCATTTCTTCCACAGCTGTAGAATCTGTTTTCTGCTTTATGTAAGTTTTCTGTTTTGTTCTTTTATATTCTTCACATAGTAATTATTTATCTTGAGCATTAATTAGTAATTATTGGAGTCCCTTCAGTTTGATCAATGTTTATTTCATGTAAAAGTTCATTTTTGATTTTGGAATTTATTGCTGACGTCTAATCTTTTCCTCTTTGCATTAGTGCCTGGTCATTTTGTATCGGATTAGTACCTGTGTTTCCAGACTACTTGAATGTACTGTTTGTGTGCCAGTTGTCTCGGGAGCTATACTCACTGTGTTCTCCTATTCTTTTCAGTTTCATTTTTTTTTTCAGTCTACTTTGTTACCCATTTGCCAGTTGTTGATTTTCTTTGTTTATTATGATTGCTTCTGGAAAAATCTGTTCACAATAAGAGATTTTTTTTCATCTGTCTCTTCAGTTATTTCATCATTGGCTGTTAACTAATTTGTCATTTTCCGTAGTCTGCTGCTCTTTTTCTTTATGTAATATTTTTCTACAGTTCTTGTTCAAGCAGTCTCTTCTCCTTTTCTTATTTGGGATGTCCAAAAAATTAGGGAATTATTTAGAAAACTAAACAACACTTGGCCAACGACTAGCCTGAGGACAAACAAAACAATAGCGTTATAAAAAATCTTTAATAACAAAAGTAGTATCATAAATAACAGGAGTTAAGCACTTTTATCCCAATACTTGAGAGACTTCATCAGAACTGTTACATTGTTACACAATCATTCATTTTAAATGGTAGAAGTCGGCAAACATAAAATAATTGGTAATTCAATCAATCAATTTATTAAAATTAAGATAACTAAAATTCATAAATAGTACAAACATTCAACTTTAGTTAATAAAGTTATTCGGTTGTAAAAAGCTTATTTAAAATAACAAAAATCATAAGAACAAAAATATATGAAAACATTAAATACTTAAACCAACTTGTTTCCCTGTCTATTTTTCTTTGTTTGGTTCTTAACTGATACATACTATTATTTTTTTCCTAGAGCCTAAGGTACTTCACATGTTCAATGCACTTTCTTGTTTAACATTTGTAACTGCCGTACCAGATAAGTTGTCAATATTAAGATCCCCTGACCGTTTTGCACTTAGATAATTCAAGGCCAGTGTAACTTTGAATTTGGCTTCTTCTATAGTTGATATTTTTTTAACTGAAAAGCACAAATATCAGTAGCATTAGCTAATTTAATTTTCAAATTGCTTCATAAAGCCTGTAATTTAATGAAGTGTTCACAAAGTTATCTATATTATTATTATTTACCATGAATAAATTCTAACAGGTAATACTCGTACTTTAAAACATTTTAGAATATCATTTAAGGCATATTTGTTCAAATACTCCATGTTCCACATAAAAAGAAACCATACACTCATGCACATTAATCCTCTTTAGATGGATTATGAAATTAAGGATTAAATCAGAAGGAAAAAAATGCTGAAACAGTGTAAGGACTAACCCCATGGTTTGTAATATGGACCTGTATAAAACATCTACCACTTTGTTTAGGCAGATGATTAGGAAAGCCAAATGTAAACATGATAATAGTTTGGGAAGGAATGTATTAATACCCTAGACAATGTTGCAAAGTATCTGACACAAATGATTCCTTAATAGATAGTGGTAAAATCTTAAATTATCCTAATACACTAGTCAGTCTGTTTGCTGAATCTTTTTCACAGCAGGTTGTAGGTGGTGAGAGCAGCAATAAAAATTATTATTCCAAGTGGAGGTTGCAAGTGTCTGAATATTGGCCAAGATAAGAACTGACTCTACCCCAGGCCATAATGGCATATGTAGACTGCTTTTGACATTTATTAAGGACTGTTGACCTATTTATTCCACCAAACATTGTCATCTGGAACAGTGCAAGCAGATTCACTTCATAAGGCAGGGACTTTATTTATTGTTAGGAATTTTAGATCAGTTAGGCTAAATAGTCTGATATACAAGTGTTTTTGAGAGTTCTTATTAGAATTGTGAGATGTACAGCTCACTCAGTACATCATGATGTCCATCAACAAGTCCTTTCATCAGGTAGATCTACGGTAAATAACTAAACAAGCTTCTACTCTGAGGTTGTTACTTAGATGAAAGTAGTCCAGTGGATGTGATCTACCCTGACTTTGCCATGGCTTTTGATTCAGTGCATCACAATGTAACTATTGAGATATTGGAGAAATGGAAGTTCATGGATTGTTATTTGATGGATTGTTACTTGGTTAACGGATAGGGTGGCAAGGTTGGTATCCAAGGAAGTAGGCCTTAGGAATTTAAAATATTAAGGGAGTTCCACAATGATCAGTTATGGTCTTTAACTTTTCCATATTTTATGCCTTCCTTTCTTGCATCAGATAAATGCTGGGTTGGGAAATTTGCAGATGATACTAAAATTACTGAACCTATGATACTAAAATTGCTGGACCTATAACATCTGTAAGAGTTCAATCAGAAATACAAAAATACATGGACAATATATTTTTATAGGCTGAACAGAATGATGTCCATTCTAATGAAAATAAATGTAAAATTATGCATTTGGGTGAAAAGAATATAAAGTACTTGTAGAACACAAATACTGATATAATTGACAAATGTGAGTTGCATGAGGATTTAGGAATAGTAATAGATAATAACTTTCAATTCCAAGGATAGGTGAACAAGATTCTGAGGAACATGTTCTATATAGTTAGAATATAACTGAGAACAATATCCTGAAGGAATGCTAAAGTACTGCTACCAGTTTATAAAAAAAGTCATTAGACTATTAATAGATTATGAGATTAGTTTTTGCAAATACTCAGTGAAAGATATATAAGTAGGTGGAAAAGAGTGCAAAAGTATTTTAATAAAAATATTAAAGCAATGTCTATATTTCAGTATGAAGAAAGATTTGTTAGATTTAATAAGGATATGTGTGTTATCAGGAGGAAGAAGTTGGGTGTTAGCTTGGCATTTCCTTTCTGCAGCATGATAAGGCTACTAGGAAGAACGTATTACTTGTGAAGGGTGAAATCCTCACAAACAAGGGATTTCTTGCAGATTTGAAATGGGCGAAGATGGTAGTCATTGCCCTTGGAAATTAGGCAAAAAGTATTAAGAACAGGGTATTTTGGACATTGCTGTCTTGGAAGAAGGCTTACAATGAGCTGTGTTGAGCCCTAGGGCCTAACACAAATGTTCAATCATTAAAACACGTTTATTAAAATCTAACAAAAAAGTAAAATTATTTAAAGCTTTCAAGCATTAACAGATATCCATTATAAGCATAATAATTTTGGGAGCTTAAACCTGTAAAACATGGAAATTAATTCATATCAGAAATCACTCTGAATTAGTTATAGGAGTTAGACTTACTCCATCTTAAACACTATATACTATGTCTTAGTAATCATGCTTTCAATGTAAAAGTGAATACAAAATAGTTATTAAATGAATATAACAAAATTAGGTCTTGTTCTGTAATAAATGGTTATTTTTATCAAAAAATTCCTTCAGTCCATAAAAAATAGTTTAAATTAACTAAATGTGTTTTTTTTTTAGTCTGTGTATTTTATATGGCTGTTAATAGATCTCTCCCTCACTCCAATATGCTAACGTGCAAAAACATGCAATGCACCTGTGTGTGTCTTCATGTCATATTCTGCTCATGACCGCCATTGTGTGTCAACATGTCATACTCTGCTCACGACAGCCTATGTGTGTCTTCATGTCATACTCTGCTTATGACCATTCACAGCCACAGATGTATGTAAGGAAAGTGGGAGGAAGGGGTTTCCTTACAATTCACTGGTACCAATGAGATTAATGTAAAGTTACACTCTATCCTTTTACTCTTATTTAAGAAGTATACCTCAGATCCACTGTTAATTCGGTGCTACAATTACCTCCCTAAAACTTAAAACAAAAGATGAAGGAAAAGAAAAAAAAAAGTTCTGCAATTAGATTAACAAATGTCATTGCTACAACTGAAAAAAAGAGTAACAAGTGGCTTGTGACTGCTCACAGTTGCAGCCGTATCTAGGTAAAGGGAAGGAGGAAGGACTTCCTTACAATCCACTGATCCAAATGAGATTAAAGCAGAGTAGCAATCCCCTTTTACTCTTATTATGTAAGTTTACCTTGCATGTAGTGTTAGCTTGGTCCTACAATTACATCCCTAAAACTAAAAAAAGTAGGAAAGGAGATAACTACCTTGGTCTCACAATAGGCCCTATAAATTAGCTGCAACTGAAAAAGCATGATAAGCCTTGATGAACAAGGAGGGGTGATTTAGAAACAAAAGTAGAATATCCTAAATATAGGAGAAATAGTACAGCATGCAAATAAGTGCACAATGGCATGTAAATACATGGCATGCTAATGAGGACATAGCGGTAACTAGGGTGGGGTGAAGAGGCCACTGCCCTGGGCACATGCTGTTATGGAATGTGATCTGCAGGTGCTGATGGGAAGCAAGTACTGGCATTCATATATGAAATCATGAGAAATTAATGCTGATGCCACATATGTGGTCATGACTGAAGTGCTCATTGTGAGATAGGAACTGTAACAAACGGTTACAGTTGTAGCAAGTATTTTATGACAGCTGCAGGAGTGTGGACTTTAACATCTTTATTGAATTATTACTTAAGACATAGGCAAAGATACATTTATATAAAAGAAAACCATGTTAACATGTTTACAGTTACTAACATTATACAGCACATACATGTACTTTATGCAATCATCATCAAACCAACATTGCAGAAGTTGCACAAGTTCTACTTCTTAGGAACTAGCTTGGGATTAATGCTACTGCTTTGCTCCTGGTAAAAGAAGAAACAGACATTGGTTCCCGCTGGTCTTTGATAGGGTATTGTGTATGTAACTTCACTGAGTGGTCACATTGCAGTTTTGTTGACAAACTCTTGAGGGCCTTTGTGCAGCTTGTCTTTCTGTTGTGTCCAACTTTTGTAGGTCCTGTCCAGGGTATCTATTAAAAGAAGACAAAAGCAAGAGTGTGTGCTTTGTGTGTGTGAGCTGTGGGTGGCACAGTGGTGCAGCGGTTAATGTTGTCACCTCACAGCAAGAGGTTCTCCAGTTCGATTCTCAGCTGGGGTGCCTTCTGTGTGGAGTTTGCATGTTCTCCCTGTGTTTGCGTGGGTTTCCTCCGGGTACTCCGGTTTCCTCCCACATTCCAAAGACATGCATCTGGAGCTTTTCTCCCCAGGCCTCCACTGAAAACAGGCTCTGTGGAACCTAGTCGGACATTCCCGGTCAACAAATGTTAAATAAATAAATAAAATAAAAAGAGTATTGAACCCATAAACAGCTGGGTTCATACTGCTTTTCAAGAAGCATTTTGGGAGTAGTGCTTCTCTTTTGCTACTAGTGAGAGGGAACAAAATTTATTCTTAGTTTTGATTGTAATCTAAACTCTTCATGCACCCACGATAGCCAGCTGTAACCCCACCCCACACTTGTAGATCACGTAATAAGGATCTGAACCATGGATGTGCACTTTCCTACTCTCTCTTCAGGCAGTTTGATGGATATGGGCATCCTGAGGTAATGTGGCAATAGTTTCATGTTTACTGACAACAGTCTAATTCTTAAACAAATTTATATAGTATGTGAGAGATGTTACACAATGTCATTGGAGGCAAGAATGTCACACACAAGGAATTATAATACCAAACAGGGTGTCAGACACACACACACACACACACTACACACACACACACACACACACACACACACACTACACACTAATCATAGTATGGACCAGTCACGTAAACTCACATATGCTGTAGCTCTTAAATGTAATCTACCCAAATCCCAAAGGCTTCCCGGACATTGAACTTGCAATCATTTTTCTCAGCAACCCTGAAAGTACTCTGCCAAAATAACAACCACTGTGACACATACAATCACATCTCATGGCATCTCAACTTCTATGCCCATAAGGCAAACCACTAATATTACCCAGTATTTTGTTTATAGGAGAATCCATTTTAAGACACACAAATGTCCCATTCACTAGGCTGTGTAAGGAAAGAGTCACTGTCCATTGCCTTTCAGGTGCCAGGATCCACCAGATCTCACACTCACTCAGGTCATTGAACCACAAGTACCAATATGACTCTGTCATTGTCTGTGTTGGTGTAAATGACCAGAAACATACCTCCTTGGACCATATTTGAAAAGAGACACGATGGAGCTCTTGGACTGTGTCTCACACTGACATGAGCCTAGCACTGAACAGCATTCTGGTTTCTCCAAGGCTGATACCCCAATGTGAGCTGAAGATAATGGAGTTTAATAATTGGCTTAGCTTTTAATGTCATTTGAAGGAACACAATATTTGTCAGCCTGAGAATATATGGTTGACATACGACACTGCTTCACCAGGGATGGTCTGCACCTGTCCCCTCTAAGCTTTCAATTATTGTCTGAAACCTTGTCACAGACATAGTGCCTTTTTTAGGAAATGCCAGCCTACCAACATAAAACCAACCCAGGAAAATCTAAAGATGTTACTGCTCAATGCCAGGAGTCTAAACAAAAAGCTCAACTACCTGAAAACTCTCCTCGCACTGGGGAATGCAGATGCCTGTACAGTTACTGAGATGTGGTTTAAAGCCATGGAGAGCACCCTGGTAGTGCAGACTATACCTTTCACACATTTAGACTAACTACTGCACAAGAAAGGACAAGTGTTTGAACTTGGAGGTGTCTCAATTTACATTATAAGCAAACACACCTCAAAGCTGGCCAAAGAGTATGCCATGCTTGAGCTTCTTGATGTCCAGATTACAATAGGCAAAGTCCCATACCATATCCTTGCAAGCTACAGCCCCCTGTGACCCAGGAAACCCATAACACACACTTAAGTGTGCTAGAGGCATTACCATTCAACCCTACAATAAATTTATGGGCAACTTTAACTAACCCACTAGAAACTGGGAATCACACACTACCCCAAACATACAGACACAGGGATTCCTGGACTTTGTAAACACAAACACCCTAGGCCAGCTAGTCTCTATGCCCACTAGAGCTACTAACATCCTTGATCTGGTTCTCATAAATATGGGAGAGCATTGCATCAACCCAGTCTAATGTCCTCACTGGTCAGGTTGGACCATAAAGCACTCTCCTTTAAAATAAAACCCAGGACTCCCAGCTAACCATGAAACATTTAAAAATTATTCTAAGGCAAACCTCCTACTATTAAGTGACACACTGGTAAAATTTTAAGCCCTCACAAACACTGACAACACCTTTGCCAGTGCAGCATTGTTAACAGAAACCCTGTAAAATCATGTTAAGGGCTGCATAGGGGCAGTTGTACCTTCTCAGAATAAGCACATGACAACTCAAAAAACAAGCCACCCTGCAGGAAGCTGAACATCAGTAGGTTATATAACAAAAATGAAAATCATGGCAAAAATTAGGAAGTGCAATACCCATCAAGTTAAAACTCCCTCATCAATCTAAATAAGTAATCTAATAATAATCTAAATAATTAAGAGAGCTAATCAAGTCTACAAAAACTAAATTTGAGGTAAGAAAACAGCTTCCCAGGCCAATAGCAACCACAAGGAATTCTTTAGCTATGTCTGCAAACTCAAAGGCAATAAACAGCAATGTGCTGAACCAGTTGTTAATGCAGCCACCTATGCTAAGCCAGAAGATATGGCAAATCTACTGTCTGACAAAATTATCTCCAGTACCCCTGTCTGCCTCAGACACCCCTCAGGAAATAACCTCAAACATAACTCCCCCAACTACCACCAGGGAACAGGTCCTCAATGCACTCTCCAAGACCAGGAACACTGCATCAGTGAGCCCCTATAATATCCCCAGGATGCCTCCTTAATAGCATGAAACACAACCTAACAAGGACACTAAAATCATTATTTAACCACTGCCCCTGACAAAACCTAACTGGGCTGCATCCAGTGACTGAAGCTTTCCCATGTCTTTATTATTTTCATGATAATTATTTCCATGGTTTTGCATATAACACTAGTCAGATTTATGGGTCTGCAGTTAACTTGGTCCATAGATGGCCTGCTTGTGTGCATCACAGTTGCAGTCCTCCATTCCCTTGGCACAAAACAATCTTAAATGCTATTTGTAGATGAATACCCTCTTGTTACTGACAGTTTCATAAAGGAATATTGAAAAGGGACTGAGATATGACCTTTTGTACATAGGCACCCAATGCATTTATTTATTCAGAGGTAATCAGTGCCATAAGCTGATACTTTGCATTACACTTGATTTCCACTGGGGGTATTGTAGCGAACTGCTCATTATGCTAAGTACTAAATTATTATTTATTTTTTGACATTTGATTACTGGGAAAGTCCAATTGGGTAGTAGTCCATTTTCATGCAGAGGCCTGGGACGAAAAGCTGTAAATTATTACAAAACATTTTAAGAACGATAATTTTACAATATTCAGAAATAAAACAAAAACATCTGCAGTTTAAATACCTATGACAAATTAGACATAATATAAAAACATTAGTTAAAAATGGATACAAGGTATATGATAAGCATTTAATATTTAGAGAAATTTTTGAAAGTTTGTAGAGAAATTAAAGGTAAGTTAGTCTGATATAAATAGGAATTGCAATATGAAGTGAAGGAAAGCAGGCTTATGGTATATTAAGGGAGAAAGTCAGGGAAAATAATTAGATAACAGGAAGTAAGTGATAAAGGGAGAATAAGGAAGTATAAGGAATGAAAGGATATTTGTTGTTGAGCAAGAACAGAACCAGATTTTAGCTAGGGAAGTCTTTCAGAATAGTTTTGAAAGATGGGAGGGAGGGTGTAGATCTGAAGGATACAGATAAGGAGTTCCAGGCCTTAGCAACCTTCTATGAGTACAGACAATGCCCAGCAGATTTATGAGGTTTGTAGACAGGAGTTTTGGTCATGGATCACAATGACTGACTGAGAACATAGTTATGTAGATTGCTTTCTAGTGCTTGACATGCAGATGGATGCTGGATAATTTTGTAGATGGTAAGAAGTTGTCTATATGCTAGTTGATGTAGTAGTTCTAGCTAATTTAGGCTATTCAGTGCTATACAGTTGTGGGCTCTGAAAGGGGTATTTGCTGCAAATTTAGCAACTTTGTAATAGCTTTGTTCAGGTTTTAATGTTTGTGAAGTCTGGAGGATAGTAAGGATAGGAGTGCTATAAAGAAGAGTGGGGAGGAGATAATTAGTGGCAAGTGTAATTTTAGTTGCATCAGTGAGAAAGATGTTGTCTCTGTAAAGCATTCATAGTTTTTTATGAGTTTTTCTTATGTAATTTTGTATATGCAGGTTAAATGTAGGATTATCTTCCATTGTCACCCCTAATAGTTTGCTATGAGAAGTGACTTCAATGGTTGTATCATCAAGAGAGAGGACTTTACTTTTTTCCATGACAAATGGATTTGGGGGGGGGGTTGTAGTTTGGTCATTTTTGAGTTGAGCATGAGTTGTGAGTTATGAAGCCATGTTTCAGGGGCTGTTAAAGCTTCATGAGTATTTTTTTAGAGATATACCACATTGTCAGATGGGCAAATGAGAGTGGAATCTTCTGCATCTTGTATTAAGGTGGCCTGTTGTGTGGAGGTATAGAGGATATTGGTGAAATGTTAAAGGGTAGGGGACCAAGAACAGGGCCTTGTGGTACACCGGTGGTGACTGGCAGGTAAGGAGAGAGCATGGAGTTCCATTTTACTGACTGATACCTATTGGACAGGTAGCTTTTGGGCTGAAAGAGGCCTGGTAAGGACATTTGAAGTAGAAGTTTGCTGTGACAAAAGTCCACAAATAAGGAAGAGACTAGTTTTCCATTACCTCTAGCTTTATTGATGGCATCTATACAGGTTAGAAGGGCAGTGCTAGCACTATGGGTAGGACAGAGGCCATATAGTGTAGGGGATAAGAGTTCTTCCTGCAGGAGATATTCTAGCAATTGTTTTTGAATACATTTTTCAAGTATTTTGGCGAGGGCAGATAAGATTGCTATAGGTCTAAAATTATTAATGTCTGTTGAATTTCCTCCTTTGTGCAGAGGGATAATGTATGACTTTTTTCAGACAGGTGGAATGTGGGACTCTTGGATTAACCCATTATAAAGATTGAGACAGGATATGCAATGCTAGTGGCTATTTTTAGGTAGTTGCTTGAAAGGTCATCAGCTGAAGAAGGGCACAGTTTAAACATGTTTGAGTAGTTTTATATAGTATTTGGGCATAGGTTTGAAGGTGAAAGTGGATGTGGTGATACATGGCAGTTGGGCAGGGTTGTGATTAGCTGTTGAGGAATCCTTGGAGATGCTATACTATCTGAACAATAAGAGTTGAATGGTATTGCAGTTTTAAGGGGTGAGTTATCTGGAGAGGGATTTGGGTTGAGTTTTCTTGTTGGGATGTAAGATTTCCTTAATGGATGTCAAACAATTTTAGGGTTATTTATTTATTTTACATTTTTTGACTGGGATTGTCCAACTGGATACATGTCCATTTTCATTAGAGGCCCGGGGAGAAAAACTCCAATACTACAGATAAACCTTTACACAATACAAGATAAACCTTTACACAATACAAGAAAGAAAGACATTATTTACAGGGTGCATCAGTACTGCCCTAATAGAAGACTAGAAAGATTTACAGTCTATCATAATTAAAAACAAGTAAGGTTACACACTATCAGTTATGAGCAAAATTAGGTATTGCATACAGTGTAATTTAGAACATGTTAGAAAAAAGGAGTTAGTCAGGATTGTGTTTAGCATTATTCTGAAAGTTATTATAGTATAGTTTTTATCTTCATTTATTTGCTTTTTAGTACAATTGCAAACCATTCTGAAGTTTTCAAGACACTGGGGTATTATATTTTTGCCATTCTTTCCATGCTTTTTCTGTATCCCTCATTAGCAACCATGGAAAGGATAACTATCTGAAGCTGACCATCCTGTCCTTATTATCTGAAACATTCGTAATGAAATCTCAAAGGGGGACTGAGATATGGTGCTTCTATCAGTGGTTACAGATACATTTAATTTCTGTTTTGGTACAAAACTGAGTACTGCAATGAACCTTATGTTTAGATAAAACAAGATAGTGTTATAAGTATGATAGCTTTTCTGTATTTAAGTAATATATATCCCACATTAGCAACCACAGAAAGGATAATAATCTGAAGCTGACCATCCTGTCCTTATTACCTAAAACGTTCGTAATGAAATCTCAAAGGGGGGACTGAGATATGGTGCTTCTATCAGTGGTTACAGATACATTTAATTTCTGTTTTGGTATAAAACTGAGTACTGCAATGAACCTTATGTTTGGATAAAACAAGATAAATAGTGTGATATGTATGATAGTTTTTCTGTATTTAAGTAATCTATATCTACCATGATAAACCATGATAGTGTAGAGCAATGCTGAGTGAAGCATATTTGATCTCCTTACTCCCTGTTGGCTTACTTTAATTCCTTATTTTCTTCTAGGTTCTCCCATGGAAAGAGATCTAATCAGTAGAATGGCAGAAGGTCCAGATGTGGCTAGGATAACATCTTCCTGCTCTGTCACAGGCACCCAAAGGTATCTTTTATATTGAATTATGCAAGCAAAAAATAGCAACAATCACAGACAGACAATTTCCCTTTTCCTTTGCATTTTACTTCCACAGTCATAAAATAGTCCAGTTGATTCTTACAAGGTAATTTTATTCCACAAGTAAGTCTAAACTTTGGTAAGTCCACTATTCACTAGCACAGTTATACCTTTAATTCAGACTTCTGAATGTGTGATAATATTTACTATGTTCCCATGTCAAGGTCCATAAAATGTTCAGTTATGGCAAGAACTCCAAGGTGTGAAATAAACTGTAGAAAACTCTACTTTATTCACAAAAGAGATACAAATGAAAACAGGTTTTAGCGCTTTCATCTCAGAGTGAGACTTCATCAGAAACAATGAACAAAACCAAAGTGACATTTATATATCCAGTACAATTAAGTAATCAGTGATGTCATCCTGTCGTTCACTGAATTAAAACTTTTAAAAATTTGTAAAAAATATTTATATAAGCCTGGTTCCAAAATAGAGTGAAAAACTAACAAGTTTTAAATACATGTTAAAAATCAAACCACTTAATATATGACTTTAAAAAAACTCATAAAACTCAAGAAATATATAGTGCAATGTTATGTTTTTTGTAACCAAATAAAGTAAAAAATAAATAGATTACTTGTAATAAATATTCATGTGTATATTAAGAATGTTAAAATAAATAAATTTGCAAACTTATTGTAAATATAATTTATATTTAATAATATTTTTATATATGTTATATATATATATGTTGATAATGTATGTTTTTTCTTATTTTATATCATTTGCCCTTTCAATTAATATAGGCGCTAAAGACACGTGGTCATTTATGCTAGGTGGGAATGTGGGATGCCAGCCTGTATTGCCAATAACTTTCTTTCTTTTTCAAGATGTTCTTCCAATCACCACCTCTGGGATCAATCTTGACCACTTCCAAAATACCAAAGAGAAATTTATCGAAGTTTATACACCCAATGCTATGTTTGTATAAAGCATTGGTACACTTTGAGGGCCAGATTCAGGAAGCCTCCGTGTAAGAGTTATAACTCTTACACGGAGGCTGCAGTTAAACGGTGTGATGTCAGCATGTCATGCATATGCATGAGGTGCATGAGGCATGCTGAATCACACTGTAACTCTTACACGGTCCGTGTAAGAGAGTAGGGGGCGTGTCCATAGGCTAAGCCCTGCATGCGGACATGCCCCCGTAAGTGTATAATGGCTGAAAGTAAACAGCCACGAGAGAGGCCATGGAAATGTAAACAAACACACTACATAACACATTCCCCCACAGACCATCAGTGTACAAAGTGAACAGAGGCTATAAAATGAAAATAAAAACTGTTTTATTTTTTTAACCCCCGTAAATGTGTGCTACTGTGTGCGCTCGTGTGCGCGGGTGTGCTACTAGCGCAACTGCAGTTAGCAATCAGTGGAAAAGGATATGAGAACTACATATGCAAAGTAAGCCAAGAAGAAATAGCTTAGCGGTAGAGTTGCCGGCTTAAGAGTAGGCAGGCAGGGTTCGAGCCCACACAACAACCTTTTTATAGTAAATAAGCACTAAAAAAGCCCCTGACAGTATTGTCCAAATGTAAAAGTATACCCTTTTGTAAAATGGAATGAAATGGAGCATACATATTGAAGTAACACAATAATAAAATAATTAGAAATGTACCGATAGCTAAGCTGCTGTGAGACACAGTGCCCGTAGCTGCGTAGTGTTTAAAAAGCTGCAATTGGTATGCCCGTTGCTAAGCACCGGTTTAACAGGCTGAAACTGTTTGCAACTAGCTGTGCTTAGCTTAACATGTGTGTCACTAGCCAATTAAGGTTTATCCTAGCGCACACCGTTTGCGCGCCGCTCCCACAAGCTAACTGGCAGTGCGCATGCGTTAGCTCTGCGCAAACGAGCGCAGACCTGCTTTTAAGTGCTTAAAAGTGCTTATGGCATGTTTGATTGACAGGTCATCAACTAATTTCTGTCAGGAAAATTAAAAATCAGTGGTTAGATTCGAACCCAGGATACCATGCACTAGAGTCAAGGTACTAAACCACTAAGCCATGACAGCAATACCTAGAAATGCAGAAATAGCATATATATGGGATAAAATACAGAATGGAGCATGATAAAGCATTTTCAGTGAAGTAGATACAATTCCAAAATGGCCAATCAGAGAAATGTGTGGGAAAAGCAGCATATATAAGCCCCATAGGCGGGAATACACACCATAACCGATTGTAGAACAGACCTGCAGTCAGAATGAGTGGAGTAGGTGAGGGACGTTGCTTTCGAGCACAGCGTTGGGGCGTTGAGGAGTCCAGATACATGGTCTGGCTCCTTGTCCATCATCACGAGGCCCAACTCATGCAGGGCCAGGTCTCATGGGGAGCATACAGGGCGGAGGCATGGGACCAGTTGGCTTGTGATCTGACCAGTGCTACTGGCATTCCACGCACTGGTGAGCAGGTCCGTCACCACCATGCGGACCTGAAGCGGCGTAAGCAAGACCAGTTGACCCAATGGATCCAGGAGGCCCGGGATATGCCCAACGCCCCACTACTGAGTAAGTTACATTTTACTCATGTATGTAAGGATTTCAACTAGCTGATACCATGGAGATGTGTAGTCCAATATTACTTCCTTTGTATTACAGCTGCAGGTGTCCTCTCTGCGAACCATGAGACACATAACCGTAGGCTGGCATGGCTGCACCACCATGCAGGTTAGTAACCCCATCTAGTACTTGTAAATAAATATTATAGTGTAGCATGTATCAGAACACTGCAGTGTATTGATTAAAAGTAATCTAATGTGCAAGCAAGAATTGAAAGTTTGCAGGTATGGCTGCAACAAGTTCATCAGTATGCAAGTGTGACTGGAAAAATAATTTATAGAAATAAATAGTACTGTAATACAGATGTCCCACCATTAATTAAATGTAGTATAACCTGCAGTAGTCTCCAGAGTACAGCTTCAGAATCTGAGGTAGTCACGTGTGATTTATCCCCTGTTGAAATGCTGAATCATGACAGAAGTGAGGCTGTTGGAAAGTGTTTGAATCACCACAGGTCTAATATGTGAACAAAGCCTAGAAGTACCAACCTGAACTGTGAAGTTGCAGGATGTGTGAGAGTGACAGAAAGGGTCATGTATGAATAAATAAAGTAGTAATAACCCCTGAATATATTAGTCCCAGTGTGTTTCCACAGAACTAAATGCATGTGTGAAGTACAAATTAACATCCCAAACTGATTTCAGTGTGTCTGAATCTGGAATGTCAAGGCCAAAATCTGTATATGGTGATAACAGTAAACAATTTGCAGATAGAATGAATGATTATCTGACAGACTAAACAGCCATAGTTGTCCCCTGTCCTGTCAAAGTGTAGCAGGATGATGTATCTGATCAAATTAGAAATAAGTAAGATAGTGATGTATTTGCAACAGGTGTAGCATGACAGTCAAATAAAAATCATTTTGAAACATCAGCCTCAACTTAATTGTGTACCTATTACAAATGTATATCAATGTGTAACTTATGAATGTGTCATCACTTTCTATCTCCACCCAACCCTATAATTCCATATAACAACACCCAATAAATATTGGTATGTGAACATTTCATTAACCATGGACATTTGTCCGTTTCAAAAATATATGCATGTCTGTTCGTGCATGTGCCCTGTTCATACCTGCAAATCTGATGGCCTGTTGCCATTAATCAACCCTGCATGTTGTTTGATTGTGTATTTCCATTCAAATAATGCATGTGATATTGATATGCCCCTTGTTCAATGGTGTTAATATCTGGGTGTTTGTTTAATGGGAATACCAATGCATGCTGTTACAACTAATCTGAATGGAATAATATGCCACTAACCCAAACTAACATAACTACTCACAAACCTAGAATGCTTGGGAAGGCAGGTCCCAGCGGACCCACCTCTCCCACCTCAGCTGGTGACTGCACCTGGCACTAGTGCCCAGGCTGGACCCTCCTCTGGTGGCCCTGTGCCACCTTCGGGTGGAAGCACTGCAGGGAATGGGGCCCGTCTCCCCTCTGCAAGCGTGGCCGGAGGAGTTCGTCCACTCACCCTCCAAGGTGTCCAGTCTGTGGTGCGAAGGGAGATCCAAGACTCTGTTCTTGGGCCCCTACGCCAGCTCGAGGCTCGTGTGGCACAGCTAACGGCCCCGGTGGTTGCCCCGCCTACACAGCCCCCAGCACAGCCCCGTCCTGGGCTGTGAAGGAACAGTGGCAACTGCCTATGGGTGGGGATATCAGTTCCACTGTTGCCATCTGTGGGCTCATGCATCTTGGATATCCCAACCTCCGTCCCCGTCAATTGTGTAACCCCCCCACGTGTGACATACACCGCCCCTGTATGCGTCTTGTCTGTCTTGTCGGTTAACCTACCCAACCTACCTCCCCAGCTATACCGACTTCCTTCACCTGACATACCACTCTCCCCTGAAAAAAAAAAAAAAAAAAGGGCACTCTGTACCCACAAAAAAATTACGCCCCATACATAGCTGTCCATGTCGCACACATGTCTGCTTGACATTGAAACTGTTAATTACAATTGGCTCTACAACAAACATTAATGTTGTCCTGACACCTCTCTCAGGGGTGGAAGGTTTCAAATGTCTCACCAAAATACATGGAAATGCACAGCTGTTGCTGCTAAAGACATGGGCATCTATGGGCCTTACCTACATCCCTCCTGCAAATCCCACGCTTGTTTCCCTACTGTCTTACCCTCTTTGTGACCCCTTTTTCACCACTTTCCTGTCACCCCTTTTTCTTTTCTTTCAAAGAAAATAGCGCGGGTGTGTGCTTGTGTTAGCGGAGCTCACCGCCAGTGCGCATGCGTGAGCTCCGCGCAAACGAGCGCAGACCTGGTTTTAAGTGCTTAAAAGTGCCTTTTTGGCACTTTGATTGACAGGTCATTTACTCATTTTGAAAGTCTGGAAAGAAAAATAAATTCCTACTGCCAGTCTCGAACTCAGGACCTTGGTAACATTAGTCTGTATGACCTACCACTAAGCCATGACTGCCATACAAGAACATAGTGCTAAAATAAATATAACATGTAATAGTAGGAATCAATATAAAGGCAATATAGGAGGTGTACTACCCAATACATCTCAGGTAGAGTTTTAATGTCCGAATTACTGGATTCCCACACTAGTTCAGTGTTAACAGAAACAGCCCTACTAATTGTTCGCTTGTACATAATAATGTAAGGTAATGTACACATAAGAAGATATGTAAATGTACACATACATATATATAAATATATAGTAATACATAGAAATATAGTCGTAGGTGTCAGTATCCATACACACTCACTACAGGAGACAGTGAAGATAAACGCAGCAGCCAGAATCTGCAACACAGCCTGACCCATCTGAGACCCACTAACCCTTTTAACTGCTTAAAGGTGGCTTTAGCACTTTGATTGACAGGTCCTGTACTCATTTGGAAGGTTTGGAAAGAAAAATAAATTCCCACTGCCAGTCTCAAACCCAGGACATTGGTAACATTAGTCTGTATGACCTACCACTAAGCCATGACTACCACATGAGATCATCGTGCTAAAATAAATATAACATGTAATAGTAGGAATCAATATAAAGGCAATATAGGAGGTGTACTACCCAATGCATTTCAGGTAGACTTTTAATGGCCAAATTACTGGATTCCCACACTAGTTCATTGTTAACAGAAACAGCCCTACTAATTGTTCGCTTGTACATAATAATGTAAGGTAATGTACACATAAGAAGGTATGTAAATGTACACATACATATATATAAATATATAGTAATACATATGAAATATAGTCATAGGTGTCAGTATCCATACACACTCACTACAGGAGACAGTGAAGATAAATGCAGCAGCCAGAATCTACAACACAGCCTGACTCCTGTGAGACCTACTAACCCCTTAACTGCTGGAAGGTGCCTCCAGCACTTTGATTGATAGACCCTGTACTCAATTTGAAAGCAAAATACAAGCATACTAGTAGGCCCTACCACAAGACCATTGTAATAGTAGTCTGTATGACCTACCAGCAAGACATGACTCTCATACAGGAATATACTGCTAAATAAGTGGAACATGTAATAGTAGGAATGAAGATAAAGGCAATATAGTATGTGTACTACCTTAAGCATGTCAGACAGACCTTCACTGTCCCAATTACTGGATTCCCATACTAGTGTGTGTTAACAGAAACAGCCCTGAAAATTGTTAGCTTGTACCCAATATTGTCAGCTAATGTACATATATGACAGTATGTATATGTACACATATGTATATATAGCAATACATAATAAATATAGTTGTGGGTGCCAGTATGCATACACACTCACTACAGGGAACAGGTGGGAGAAATGCAGCAACCTGAATTCACAACACAGCATGAAGCATGAGAGATGTACTTACCTTCACACTCACAGAACATTTTCCAACAGCATACCAGCATGGTCCACGCCCTTACAATCTGAAAGGGAAACGCCTATCTCACATACCTTTTTATAGCACTGTCCTGAAATCACAGTGAGACATGCAATCAGTACACAACTGGCTGTATGCAATTAGCCAATGCTGCCTTACAATTGGTGCAGAGGCCATCACATGGGCCTATGCAGATACCTACAAAAGCATTCAGTACCCACACTCCACACATGCAATACAATCATTGCACAAACCTGAGAAAGAGAGAGAGAGAGAAACAGAAATATGAAAATAAACAGACTGACAGCAGCAGCAGCAGCAGCAGAAAACTGCAAGCAGCAAGCAGCATCACTGATACAGCAACAGCTGCCACAAACACAGGTAATGCAAAGTAGCAGGTTAATACTGTGTTTACTGTGACACCTCCAAATGTATCATAGTTCACTATCTATAGGTATGTCCATGAGACAGGTTGTGTGTACATAGTCCTGAAATATATACATATGTAATATTGCTGTACATGTTGCCCATACTTAAAACTTCCATAGCTTAGAACACAAGGCCAGTTGTGCATATGATGCAGTAGTTACCAGGGTCAGTAGAGGTTACTCCTCATTGGTGTGGGACCACTGTGTATGTATGGCACTGTTCAGGTACATATCCCGTAGTATGGCCAGGGATTAATATCAGTCTGTCATGTGGTGCTATGTCCTCCAGGGGTGAATGTAGCACACATCCAGGGATACCATTTCGTAACAGTGATGCTATGTGTTCTGCAATGATGAGGGTGGCTCTCACCTGGACATGTGAGAGGATAGGGAGGTTACAGTCATCTGGGATAACTAATACCACATGTGTAGGAGAATGGGGGGGTACCTGCACCTAAACTGTCTGCAACAATGTTGCCAATATCTGTGCATTTGGTGAATGTGAAGCATCTTAACACTGCTGACCACAGATGCCTTGCTGTCATGTGAATCTGCCCTGTGCTGCAGTAGCCTCCTACTATTGTTATACAATATGCCTGTATCTGTAGTCCACTGGACAGGATTAATAAGTGGTGTGCAGTTGTTCTGGGTTAGATATGTGTGTGCACAGTACATGCAGTATGTGGGATGTCTGTGGTAAGCATATGCAAAGGTGCCGGTGTGTGTTGTGGCTTCCACTGGCCCAATGGGCTGCATGGATAGCATCACTGTCATAACTAGTGAATAACTGTGTAATTACATGCATACATAGCAAGGTAGTGTACTGTGCTTGTGGTGTTGTTCGGATATGTATATCCAGGCTGAGTAATGTGTGTCCACATCACAGGGTTGGATGGCAACACACATCCAGTATGTAGGGATGAACACCCAGAGTGCGTCAGACGTGTTGCCTGTGTAGAAATATCCGGCCATTACCTGTGCATCCCCCACAACACACACACATGCAACATATGGCAGAAGTACTATAGCAGTACACACATGTTCATAGGTTCATACTAGGCTATTTGCCCTAGGGCATTGGTAAGCCTAGTAGAATGTGTTTGTCTTTCGCCACCCAATTACAAGTTATGCTGCTATGCCCTTGTCCGACGTTAGTATACTGTGCCTCTGTCTAACAGTGACATAGAAGTGATACCTGGGGTACAACTATGATCTCCATCCACTCATCCAGATTCCTATGGAAGAGAGTCAATGAGGGACTCTGCCTAACCTGTAGTGTGAGCTCATTACAGAGTGAAGGGAGCCTCTCGGTTAGAAATATGCCCCTCCAGCATGTCCATGTATGTCAGTGCTGAGGTCCAGGTCTCCTGAGCATGTGGCTGTATGGGACTCTGATTGCCTGAGGTGCAGCATGTTCATTACTGCTGGGTAGGACATGGCTGTATATGGCATGCACAGATTGCCTCTGAACAGGCAGTATGCCACTGAGTCCAGCTGGATTTACTTTACCTGGGCAGCATATGACATCTGTATGAGCCATTGCATCCCCTTGATGAGGTACTGTTGTCCTGTACCAGTTGCTGTAGGTGTCTGGTTAGGTACATCCCAAAAGGTGCATTGTACGCAATTATAGGCCTGATGATGGATGAGTAAAGAGGCACAATGACCTCCCCTGCCATACATGTGAATCCCTCATGATTAGCTGGGCTATATAACATGTCTTTCAATCCACGTTGGCCATGTGGTTGACAAATGACAGACCGCTACCATGTTTCTTCCCCAGGTCCCCAACTACGCCTTCTGTACTCAATGGCCTAACACCTATGTTGTACTTTGCCACCAATGTGGAGGCGTGGGAATCTGCATTGAATACTGATACTCCCTCCCTTGTTCAAGTGTTGGGGCCGACAAGAATGGTAACAGCTATAACTTGGTAGTACTGGTGTGCTCCTGTGAAACCTGAAACAGGTTCATGTTACTGCACAGATATCGATGTCCAGAATGCTAAGTAGGGTTTTGAGTGCGTGCATCCTGAGGTCTAGACTTCCGGTGTTGAGTAGCATCACTCTTACTTCCTCATCCTTTGTGATACAAATGGATGTGGGTTTGCCTTATGAGCCTTGCCCAATACAGACACTATGGGTGTAGCAAGAGGCTCCGCCAAATTCCAATAGGACAGGGGTGACAGGTGCAAGCTGTCCCTAGCAAAGCATACCACCCCAAGATGGCAGGCATTGGCACACCTGTGAATGACACCAGTATGTCAGTCAATTGATGGAAGGGATCATCGTGCCTTGATATTGTGGCATTGTTCTTGGTGAGGGTAGGGTGCTACTCAAGGTCAGGGTCAAACTGTCTTGGGCTACATGCTCAGAGAGCTCTGTACTGTCTCATGTCATGTAGTCCAGGGAGGTATGTGTCAGGTCATTCACACCAGCATGGACATTGACTGAGTCATACCTGTACTTGCCTTGGGGTTACCTGAGTGTTTGTGTTATGTGGCAGGTCATAGTGCCTGACAGGCTGCACACCGTTACCCTCACCTCGTTAAGCCTGGTGAACGTGATGTTAGTGTGCCTGATGATAGAGGCACCTAGTACAGGTGTATGAGGTGTGTTGTGTACTGTTAATGGCTGCGAGTGTTCAGCACATTGGCTTTGTGTGATATGTGTTGCACGTGTTCGTTTCCATGATAGTGGTTGCCTGAGTGTCTACTTAGGAGGTCTCTGCTGCATAGGCAGACCTGTAGTCCGAGCCTGCAAGTATGTTCATGTGTGATCATGTGTTAGTTCTGCTGTCGTGGTAGGTCTATGTGAGACTGGAAGTGTAGTGAGTGTG
Organism: Protopterus annectens; assembly: GCF_019279795.1. Classification (NCBI taxonomy): domain Eukaryota; kingdom Metazoa; phylum Chordata; order Ceratodontiformes; family Protopteridae; genus Protopterus; species Protopterus annectens. The sequence continues at coordinate 169,742,804 of NC_056739.1, forward strand.
GTTTCCCTCGCCACCTGACTGGTTATGGCGGTATTGAGTAGACAGAGCCTAGCCTCCAGTTTGGTATATGGTTGCATCACTCACATGAGTTTGAATTTGTTGTTAGGAGGAGGGGTTGTCTGTGTACATGCAGCTGTTCTAACATTGTCTCTGGAGTACCACACTCACCAGCTGGACTGGGGAGGGAACTGACAACTGACCTCTGGACATGCTAGAATACTATTGTGAATCCGTAATAATTGAAAACAAGGTCCAGTGGGGAGTGAGGGTGTACTGATATTACCTACAACTGCTGACTGATATAAAAGCGTCAGTGAGCAAGTGCCAGGTAACCTAAGTGCAATGTGTCACAATTAAGTAAATGCAACAATGACAAGCAGTCACTTGCTGTCATGTGTAACATGGAAGTATGTACAGTAAGCAATGCAGATATCAGTAGTGAGTCACAGACGTGTTGAGAAGTTGTGTATTATGTGGAAGTAGCATACCAGTGAAATAACAAGCTAACAAATAACAAGCATATAAACAAAGGTAGATCCAGGAGGCCTGGATGTAGTGTTTGCTACAGCAAACAAGGTGTAGCAATGTCAGTACGTTACAGCTCAGATATGCAGGCACTACAAACCTGAAACCAGATGTCCCCAGCTATGAATGGCAGAGTACAGCCTATTGTCACACACGAGTGCAGACCACAAACCTTGTTAATGTTAAATAACTGGCCTGAAGGCCAACTGCCTATACCAGAACTAATACACTTGTACACTGGGCCCTCAATCAGCAGTTCCCAACTTCAATGGATGAAAGATATGTGTCCTGCCACCACAGTGCTTGCCACAAACCTCCCTAATGTAAAACAACTGGCCTGAAGGCCAAGTGCTTAGTCAAAATGACTTAGAATGATAGCTACACTGTAATCAAGTTACAACCAAGCAGTAATAAGTACAATTTAATACTCCCTGTATAGAATGTATACCATGTATTGCTGAGATACTATGCTGATAACCTGTGTACCTTTCCAGATCAACATGGCTCCAAAAAGGAACCCAGCATATTCTGCTGCAAAGGATGACATGATTCACCAGAGCCTGGTGGGTGACTATGCCATCCTGTTCTCACGCACCACCCAGAATCAGCAGGAGAGGTCTGCACTGTGGCAAAACCTACTTAGCAGGATAAATGATGTTGGCATGCATAATAGGACATATGAGCAGGTGAGACATCACTGCAGTGATTTGATTAGAAATGTCCGCCAGCGTGCTGCAGATATCCGCAGGCAACAGGTTGCCACAGGTGGGGGGGTGGCCACACATCCCCCCCCCCACCAGACAGGAGGGGCTACTGCTAAGTGTTGTGGATCCAGCCCCAGAACAACAACAGCAACAGTCATGCATCATGATGGAGGTTGAATCCACACAGCAGCAAGACACCGAGCGTGCAGGTAAGATGCCATATTTATTTATTGTTATTACTTTTACATTTGTTGACCAAGATAGTCTAGCTGGATATATGTCCACTTTCAGTAGAGGCCTGGGGAGAAAAGCTCCACACATAACATAATAAAGGCAGACAGACAAGTTGTTAATACAGACAGCCAACAGAATAGAAATATACACCAGCCTGTTAATTAAATCAACATACATTTAAGGAACTCAAACAGTTTAGAGTCATACACAATGTACTGTCGGTTTCAAAGCAATTCTACCTAAAGCATAACGGTTATGCAATAAGGCAAAAGCCATATAGATAATACGTAGGGCTCAGAAGGGTAGAGAAGTAGAAGGAGTATGAAAGATAAAATAATAGGGAAGAGGCAGGAGTCAAGAAGGGAAGTGAGGAAAAGAAGGACGACAGTCAAGAGGAGGTGGGAGGGATGGGAGAAGTAGGTCAGAGCATAGAAGGACATCAAGGTGAAAGAAACAGGGTAGAAGCTAGTTTTTATGCACAATGAGGGGTTAAAGGTAAAGAGAGGGTGGGGAGAGGGACGTTAGCCTGGAGTCCAACAAGAACAAAGCCAGTGGTTTTGGAAGTACAGTTTGAGTTGTCGTTTGAAGAGAGGTAAGGGTGAGATTAGAGTTAACTCCTGGTATGTACATATGACTGTTCTGTACACTGTTACTTCATGCACGCATAAGGTGTGCATGTGGTATGTATATGTCATCATGATATGTAATTGTGCATGTGTGATACAGACATTATGAGCAGCTGATGTGTATAAGGGAACTACTGTACTGTATCATGTGCAAAACAAATGGCACACTTGTGCCCACTGACATTACTCTCTTCACACTTCCAGGTCCCTCCCATCTAGCAACGAGGCAGGCCATACATGCTGGTGAGTGTTGTTAACATTACCTGAAAAACAATTTATAATACTAGTAAGAGTAGTGTAACGCTGTAGTAGACATGCTGGTGAGTGTGTTAATAATAACTGTAATAACCAGTTGTACTAAATTAAGAGTAGTGTAACACGGTACTGATGTGTGTGTTTACTGTGGGGTGTGCATGTGTGCGAGTGTGCCTGTGCCCATGTGTGCATGTGTGTTAGTGTCCATGAGTACATGTGTCCATTTCTGAATGTGTGCATTAGTATTGAAGTGCATCTCTGTCAAATATGTGTTGGGACTGTAATCTGTGTTCCCTGTTTTCCTCCCGTAGGTTCTGGTGCTGCTCTGGTGACCTGCAGCAGGGAACCTGAATCTTGTGCCCCAGGTACTGATGATGATGAAATGTCTGTAATGGTGCAGGAAGGTGTGTCTGGGTCCACCATTGGTCAGCCAATTGACAGTACACAGCTGTCAACCCCGCCAATGCGCACAGTCATCCTGCCGTTACATCCTTTGTCACCATTGTCCCTAGGTGATGGACAGTCTGCAGTGGGCATAGATCAGGGTAATGTGGTACCTGTGGTACATGCATCCCCACAAGGCAGCCATGAGCAGGGTCCTCCAATGGTACCACGCAGACAGTCGCCCATGGGTTCTCGTGGGGGCATCCGTGGCCGTACTGCCTCTGGCCGACATGCCCAAGGAGGTATGTCAACCTCCACTATGTTTAGAACTGTCATGCAGGCACAGGCACGTATGGAAAGGTACACCAGACAGGGTCTGAGGGAGCTGAGAGCATGTCGCACAGCCATGACAGACGGCATGCGTGACATTGCGAATGCTATCCGTAACTTCACAGATGTCATTGACAGACGTTGTGGGGGCATAGAACAGCTGCTCCACAATCAGATGTCCATGGCCATGGCGATGGTGTGCGTTTGCAACGTCAATGTGGCTGTATGCCAGCAACAGCACCAGCTGGCAGTGGCCGTGGATGACAACAGGCCCACTCACGCACCTCAAGTGCCAGCACCAGCCCCAGCAATGCTGGGTCTGTGCTGTCATCAGGACGCCCCAGGAGACCATGTGCACGTGGCTCTGGACAGTCCCAACAGGGAACTGTGTCCAGTCAGCACACCCCTGCTTCTGACGACAGTACCCAGTCTGGGTTAGTACCGGATACGGCCCGTAGCACCCCTGCCAGGCACAGGTACCATGTCCGTGCCCACAGACACTGATCTGGATGACCTGACAGGTGCAGTCTGTGGCTGTCCACAAAACCCTGTACATGGCAGCCATTATGTGTGACTGTGTGCGTGCTTACACACATGCAGAAACCTAACACCTAGGGCAAACACATACACACACACACTGCACCAACACTGGTCCACCCTGTACTGCTGCCCCTCACAAACACACATACACACACATGTCAATTGGTGTCACCAGTGGCTGGCTTGGGCATACCTAACCCACACCCTGTGCATATGATGACACTGTGCCACCTCCTGCATACTACAACATTGGTGCAGGAAAAGGTATACACGTTGCTGATGCACAGGGTGACTAAATAGATGTGTAAGTAGTAACATGTTTGTAACTGTTCACTGTTCCAGTATGATTGTGTGTATATCCCAGCAGTCCTGCTGCAGTAACTGTATGAATGTCCTCAATTGTTATCTGCACCCATACTACTTACCAAAGTGTACCAGCTGCACACCATCACATGCTAACATTGACCATGGGAATGAGCATCATGTGCTGTTATGTAGATTCAGCTATATGTATCTGTTCTGTCACACATGCATTTATACACTCCCTGCTACCCACACACATGCACACGCTCACCTGCCATTCCCATTATTTATTACCCTGCATGAGTAGCTGTCGATACATGACAGGTACACATTTGAGAAGTGCACTATGTTGTTTACTACTCACCTTCTCTTTTGTAGTTTTGTTTGTATAGGGTGCTGTCAACATCACTGCTTATTAAGGGTAATGAGCACCCTGCAGTGCATAGCCCCATGTGGCAAAAGCCACATCCCACCCCCATCATTGTGCACACACACTAACCCCACCCACAGTAAAACACATACTTTCCATTTGCAAGATTCAAACCCATACCTAACTGTGTTATGTCAGTAGAAACAGACACATTAGCAGAGTGTGCTATATGCAGTAGTTGTGGAAATCCTTTCTAATGCTGTACTTAGAGGGTGCTGACATCATCTGTGTGTAGGAGGAGGGATGTGCACCCTGTAGTGTGTTCTCCCAGTTGGCAAAAGGCACTTATCCCTCCCAGCATAGTGCACACACATAAACCCCACTCATACTAACACACATACATTCCCTTTGCAGGATTCAAACCCCTACCTAACTATGTTATAACACTGGAGAAAGATGCATTAGCAGAGCGCTATGCTAATTACTGGAGGACTTTAATACAGGTAATATAGTTATAGAGTCCTGACATCATCAGTGTTTCAAAAGGGGATCTGCATCCTGTACTGTACTGTCACAGCTGCTAATAGGGCATTTCCCACACACACATCGATGTGTTAGAGGTTTGCATATGTGGGGATCCAGTACTCCAGTGTGATTTGTATATGGTTTGATTGCAACAATGAGGGATATACTCCCAGTGGTGAGCATTTGGTACTCATGTTTGTGATGATCAGGTCTAGTATATCTGCCCCTCTTGTGGGAGGGTTGGTTACCTGTTCCATAGCTAAAGAATGTCTGATCTATGTGAACCCTAGAGCTTGGGTATTGTGGCTTGTGTAATGTTCACAGTCTATGTTTGGGTATCTGATGTCACCCAGTATGATGGTGTTTGCAGAGAAATCTATACTCTCCTGTGTCAGCATGAAGGCTGTGTGGGAGTCCTGAGTTGGAGAGGGTGCTGTAAGAGCTCCTCTGTGTCTCTTTCCATGTGGTCCAGGGAGGTACATCTCAGGTTGTTTGCACCAGCATGGACAATGACTGCCTCATAGTTGTACTTGCTGTGGAGTGACCTGTGTGCCTGTGTTATGTGGCACATTCTATCACCTGACAGGTAGCTAAATGTGACCCTCACCTTGCTCTGTCTGGGGGGCGGCACATCAACAGCTCATGTCAAGCAAGTTCACACCCCTCATAAATGATGTGGAAACCTTCAAAGGCCCCAGGCCTGTTGAAAATATGGACTAGACTGCAGATACCTGTATAAAGGCATTCTATGGACACATTCAGGAATGCATGGATCATGACACCACATATGAAAGCATGACCCAATTATCCAAAGGCAGATGTCCTGGGTGCTGGACACCAGCCATAAACACACTATACAATAGAAGGATGACGCCACCACATGATACAACAACCTCCCAAAATGTGAAGGCACCACTGATGGTTATTGGAAGACAACTACAGGCACCCATACAATTGTCTAAGGCCATCTTTGAGAGAAGATTCCACAAGCCACTGAGGATAATCACAAGGCTGTCTGTAGTTATGTTAGGAACCTGGGTGGTACTACCCAGATATGCTCAGAGGTAATCCAAGATGTCACACAAATACAAAACACACAGACATTGCCATCATCCTAGTGGACAGGTTCACTGCTGCCTTCTCCCCCCCACCACACCGAAAGGGCAAATATGTCTCGCGGCAGAGTGCTGCCCCCCCTGACATCACAGATGCTCATGTAAGAGATGCCCTTCCCAAAGCAATAAACACTGCATCAATGGGACCAGACAGTGTCCCAGGCTGTGTCCTACATGAACCACAAGAAGAGCTACACCCAGACATAATACCACTGTTCAATCCCAGACTTACTACACAATATGTGGCCAGAGAGTGGCGTACAGCAACAGTGGTCCCTCTACATTCAGGTGGTGCCTTCACGGATCCTGGACACTATTCGCCCCATATGTCTGACTAGCTTTGTCTGCAAAGCTATGGCAAGGATCAACATGAACCTCACATATCTAGATATTGTGTACCTACAGACATGTCACCATACACAGTTTGGCTTTGTTAATGGCAGATCCTGCCTCTCAAACCTGTTTGATTTCTTTGAAACAGCCACCAAGGCCACTGTCAAGGGGAAGGAGGTCTACACAGCCTACCTGGACCTTGCATAAGCCTTTGATACAATACCCCACTTGTGCATTATAGGAAGCTCACCAGTGTACATATTAACCCCTATGTCACTATGGTTATTGCACACTGGCTCAAGGGCAGAACACACATGGCTAGACTTGCTGGAGCCATGTCAGCCTCCAACCTGGTACAAGTGGTGTCCCACAAGGCTCAGCCCTGGGAGCTGTCATGTTCATTACATATTTACCATAGGTACAGGCCAACATGGAAGTACTGTGGCTGAGCAAGTCGCAGGTGACTGCAAACTCTACTCGGTGGCATACTGCCTCTTCATAGGCAATCTGTGCCTGACATATAAAGCCATGTCAAACCCTCACTTAATGGCCATGCTGCACCTCAGAATATCCAGATCCCATCAGGATACATGCTGGAAAGACTTGAACCTCAGGAGTGATATACATAGGACATGCTGGAGGGGCACATTCACAACTCTGGAGGCTCCCTTCATTCTTGAATATTATCCCAATAGAGGTTAGGCAGACTGACTCAGTGACTGTCTTCAAGAGTGATATTAATGACTGGATGTGACATTGTAGGGTTACCCTGGGTATCACTTATGTGTCACTGTGAGACAGAGGCACAGTATACTAACCTTGGAAAAGGGCATAGCAAGACAGATTTACAATACATGTTGAAAGCCACACACATTCTGGCTAGGTAGATACATGCCCTGGGCAGACATCCCTGTATGAACCTATGGACCTATGTATCTTGTTCACCATTGGCCCTATGTGCTGTTAATCACCAATGCAATCTCAATACTATGGTAGCATGTGCAAAGGTCAGTTGTCAGTCACCTCTATGGTACAGTTGTGGGATATGTGTGTCATGTAGTAATGTCACAGCTGCCACATGTACACAGTCAACCCTATCTCCTGCCCATGGATGTACAACACATGTATGAGATGGAAACACATGGCCGAACTGTGGACTAAGCACTCTGAACCCAGTACTGGCATAACCTGTCTGGTGGCATGAAATACTACAGTGACAGCAATACCAATCTGATGTGGACCTACACGGACAGCAATACAAGCATGGAAACACACCGGGTCAGTTGTGGAGCCTAAGGATAGCATCCTGCATGACTGGCAGACATCTCTGCAGCTGGCATACAGGCATACATTAGGCCTGCACACAGCACACATAACACATAGCACACAAATCCTGTGTGTCAAACAAGCACAGTCTGTACAGCTATACAACACTACTGCCGCAGTTGTGTTAGGTACCTTTATTGTCCAGTACAGTGAGAACATGCTCACCAGGCTGGACAATGTGTAGGTCACAGTGATATGCTCATGGAGCACTGTGGTCCACCACATAACACAAACATACAGGTCAGTCAGATGCATGGACAGATATGACTCAGTCATTGTCCATGCCACCACAGCTGATGTGGGATGTCCCTCACTGGGATACATGATAGGCAACATGGAAGGGATCACTGAGCAAGTGACACAGGCTGGTAGACCCCTGACCTTGGTTGGCATCAGACCCTCACCAGGGATTCTGACATATTACTGAATGCTAATGAATTAGTGTAGCTACAACACCCTGGCTGAACAGTTCTTAGCATGCTGTCACTGCATTGCTGTGGAATAACGTCTTACCACTCCCACAACAGGTGAAAACATGCAGCACCTGTACATCAACAACATGTAGACTATATGCCCCAGACCAGGTGTGTATCCCTCACTACTAGGCCGATAGCATCTACATCTCACACTGTATATACACATCCCACATGCAGCACCTGCACAGAAGACCACAGTCATAATGTTACCCTGTGCAAATACCATGTATTCACATGTGTCAGGCATCACACATGGTAACTATTGAAGGTCACAGGTACATATGTGTATTTGGCACACACATACATCATGTGTGCATTGCCATAACTGGTTTAATCAATGTCATGCATTATTGTGAGGGACAACCCGCACACATGGGCATTCTGTGTGGGCAACACACGTGGCATGTCTGTACTCAAAAGCCATACATAATTGTGATATCGTTTAGAAAGGGGTATGTGCATCCTGTAGTGTGTTTTCCCAGTTGCCAAAAGGGATATTTCAGTCATACATACTTACCCCCCCCTTCACACACACTTGCCACTTGCTGGATTCAAACCCCTACCTAACTATGTTATGACACTAGAGACGGACGCATTAGCACAGCACGCTATTCACATTACTGGGAGATTTCCTTTCACATGATATACTTATAGGGTACTGACATCATCAGAGTTTAGAAAGTGGAATGAGCATCCTGTGGTGTGTTTTCCCAGTTGCCAAAAGGGATGTTCTTTTCATACACACTGACACACACACTTATCCCCCTGCACACACACACTTGCCACTTGCTGGATTCAAACCCCTACCTAACTATGTTATGACACTAGAGATGGATGCATTAGCAGAGCGCGCTATTCGGATTACTGAGAGATTCCTTTTCTCCTGATATACTTATAGGGTGCTTACATGATCAGTGTCTAGAAAGGGGAATGAGCATCCTCCGGTGTGTTTTCACAGTTGCTAGGAGTAACATTTGGACCAAGTGTGTGAGCATGCCCAGTTCAGCCTTCCCATGGCATGTTGTGTGAAAGATGTCTCATTTATCTAAGTGTGTGAGCATGCCCAGTGTGGGCTTTCCATATGTTGAACTCTGCAGCACATCACATTTGAGGATGAGTGTGACCTTCAACAAATACCTCCAGTTTATGGTTGTGTGTTCTGTGCCATGTTGTGTAGTTACTGTCCAGATGCTTTTTGTGTGAACACAACAGGGGGTATACTGTGCCTGCAGGTTTTGCATGGGATACTTTGCACACAATTGTCAACATCCGTTCATACTGACCTAACACTGTAGTACTGTATAGTGTAGTGGTTCAGTACTTTCACTGTGGTGGTCAGTATCCTGGGCTTTAGTCCTATCACTGCTTTACATTTCCATAGTGTGCACAACAGCCTGGTTAGGGTCCAGTTGTGCACATCTGCACAAAGGCGGTGCCTCTACAGACCATGGTAATTACTGCCCCATAAGCTTAACAAGTCTAGTCTGCAAAGCTATGGAAAGGATCATAATTGAGCTCATAAACAAAGATATAGGGGACATGCAGACATTGTACCCATCCCATTTTGGCTTGGTCAAGGGCAGATCATGCCTTTTGTACTGAGTTGACATCTTCAAAACGGTCACTTAGGCCATTGTTGGGGAAAGGCAGTCCATACAGCCTACCTTGGCCTTGCAAACACTTTCAACACAATACCCCACTCAGGTATTGTGGAAAACCCTAACAACTGAAATGTAAACCCATATGTCACAAGATGGGTTGCAAACTGGCTTAAGGACGGGACCCACAGGGTTAGAGTTGCTGGCACTATGTTAGACTCCAGGCTGGTCACAGGTGGTGTCACACAGGGCTCAGTCCTTGGCCCCCATTGTTTGTCATGTACTTCCCAGAAGTACAGGCCAACATGGGAGGACTTTGGCTGACAATGTTTGCAGATGACTGCACACTGGGCACCATAGTGGACAGTGCATCAGACACGGATATCCTTCACAAAGGACTCACGGTAACTGATAGCTGGTGCCAGAGCCATGGCCTGAAGTCAAAGTGCACAACATGTGTAGACATACCCTTCAGGAAAGGCAAGGTAACCCCAAGCTACCATATAGGTGGCAATCCTCTGAGCACAGAGGAGGTTATCATGGACCTGGGGACCCAGGTTGACAGTCGCCGTTCTTCTGACACTCATGTTGCTAAAGTGGCTAGAAAGACCTTCTACATTGCCCACCTGATCAGGATGGGATTCACATCCAGATCTAGTGGGTGATTGTTCCCCTGTACTCTTCACTTATCAGAATGGTGATCAAGTAGAATGCCCTATTCTGGATGTATCTCACCCAACATCTGCAGCAATTGGAGACACCCTGAATGTCCCCCACCTAAAGGATCAAGGAACCCCAACAGCTGCCATATGCTGCCAGATTGAAGACACTCCCACTCTATTCACTCACATACCGTCTGCTTAGAGGTGACATGTGCCTGACATGCAAGGCCATGTCCAAACAGGGATTAATGGACATGCTCCACCTCAGAATTGGCAGATCCACCTGAACCACTAGTGCAAGTGACTTGCACCTTAGCAGGGATGTACGTTGGACATGTTGGAGGGATGGAGTTATCACCCGGAGACTCCCTATGCTGTGGAATACAATCCTGGTCCATGTGAGGCAGAGCACCTTGCTGGCTGTGTTCAAGAGGTATCTTGACCTGTGGATGGAAGGTCATACGCTTAACCCGGGATCGCCACTGTGTCACTGCTGGAGAGAGGCATGACAAAATAATGGGCACAGTACTGTTTCCATATAAGGGGTGGTGTACGCCAACGAACTCTGTGCTAGGCTTATACCTGCCTTAGGGAAGATAGCCTAGTATAAACCTATGTACCTATGAACCTATCTGACCATGTTGCATTATGTTCAGATGTGAACTACTTACAACAGCCTCATCCAACATCAGTAGTGTATTCCACAACATGGGTGTACATTGGCAAACACTACCGATGTGCCCTATGCCATTTCTAATGCTAGTCGGAGAGTGTGTTTGTCCATCAACACATTGCAAGTGTAGTTTGTTTAGTATACTGTGCCTCTGTCTACCTGTGACATAACATTGATACCCAGGGTAAACCTCCCATCTCCCATCCACTCATTAGGATTCCTGTTGAGGGGAATCAACGAGTGTCTCTATGGACAACCTGTACTGGTAGTTTACTCATGCGTGGGGGTGGCTTCTGTGTTATGGATAATGCAGTACAGCCTGTCCTATGTATGTCAGTGCTGGGGTTCAGGTCCCTCATGTGCATAGCTCCCTGCCATTCAGATTGTACAAGGTGCAGCATGTGCATTGATTCCTGCTTGGACATGGCTTTCTACATCAGGCACAGCTTGCATCTGGGTGGACAGCATGGCAGTGTGTGGAGCTGCACTCTGTTTAATCAGGCGACACATTACATGTGTTCCAGCTCTTTCATACTCCTGGTGAGGTACTGTTGTGGACTTTACAGGTGCTGGATGTGTCTGCATGAGGTACATCCCACAGGGGCTGTTGTGGTCATTTCTAATGCTGATGAAAGATAACTGCAGAACCACGATGACCTCCCCTTAGCTAGATGTCAGAAAGCATGGACCATGCAATCACAATAAAAACAGGACCCTCTCCACAAAGGGAAAGTGTCCTGTCTGGTGGACCCCAGCCATAAACAAACTGTATGACAGATGAGGGTTACTAATGCAAGACAGAGCTACATCTCCAAAAGGGAAGACAGCTGTGATCAGCACTAGTAGAAAGCTACATTATCTCATAAAGACATGCAAGGTCAACTTGGGGACATAAATCACCAAAGACAATGAAGGTAACCACACTGCTTTCTTCAGTTATGTCAGACACCTGGTTGTGAACCCTCAGATATGCTCAGAGTTGGTACACAACAACACATATTCCAGTGACCTGACAGATATTGGCAACATTCCGGCGGACAGCTTCAGTGCGATTTACCCCCTCTCTCACCCCCAAAAGAAGATAGTTATCACTGCTGTATGTAACCTCACTGTCATCTTGGATGTCCATGTGAGAGCCGCACTCAGCAAAGACAAGTACACAGCATCCATGGGACCTGCTGGTAGCCCCGGTTGCATGCTATGTGAACTCCAGATGGGGCTGGACCCATATATACAACTGCTATATAACCTTAGTCTTGCTACAGGATATGTACCTGAACACTGGCGTACGGCAACAGTGGTCCCACTCCAGAAAGGAGATGCCTCCACAGACCATGGCAACTACCACCACACAAGCTTAACCAGCCTTGTCTGCAAAGCTATGGGAAGAGTCATTATGGAGCTCTTACACAGACACATTGCTGACCTACAGACCCTTGTTCCCACCCAGTTCAGCTTTGTACAGGGCAGATCCTGCCTTTTGCACCTAGTTGACTACTATGAAACTGTCAATAGGGCCATCGATGAGGGCTACACAGTCCACACAGCCTACCTGCACTTGGCTAAGGCCTGTGACACAATACTCCACTCAGGCATCATAGCCAAGCTCAACAGCTGACATATAACAGCATATGTCACAGGATAGGTTGCAAAATGGCTAAGAAACAGAACCCATAAAGTCAACATTGCAGGTGCCTTGTCAGATTTGAAGCCAGTCACAGGTGGTGTCCCACAAGGATGTGTCCTGGGACCCCTCTTAATTGGTATTTACTTTTCAGATGTGAAAGCAGACATAGGGGGGTTGTGGCTGACAAGGTTTGCAGATGTCTGCAACCTAGGCACCATAGTGAATACATCAGCCGGCACACACATACTACAGAATGCCGTCACAAAGGCGGATAGCTGGTGCCAGACGCATGGCCTGAAACTGAATGCAACTGATGTGTATTCATCCCCTTTGGGAGGAACAAAGTACCCACAGATCAATACATAGACAGCAACCCACTGAGCACAGAAAACAAATCAGACACCTGGGGACACATGTAGATAGTGACATCTCTTTTGACACCCCTGTTGCCAAAGTGGTTAGGAAGACTTTCTATCTTGCCCACCTTATCATGGAGGGTTTTCCATCCAGATCATAGGAGGTCATTGTTCCACTATCCTTCTCCCTTATCAGGCCCATGATTGAATACAAAGCCCCATATGGTATGTACCTCGCCCAGCACTTGCAACAGCTGGAGACACCCCAAAAGTACCTACCATGAAGATCAGGGTTCTTCAACACATGTCATATGCTTCCAGAATAGAGGAAATCCAGCTTTGTTCAGTGTCATACCGCATACTTACAGGTGACCTATGCCTGACCTACAAGACCATGTCCAATCAGGATTTGGTGGACATGCTCCACTGCAAGCAATCCAAATCCACCAGAGCCATGAGAGCTGAGGATTTGAACCTCAGCACATACATGTATAGGACATGCTGGTGGGACATAGTCATAACTCAGAGGCATCTCACACTCTAGCAGAGTATCCTAGTTCATGTTTGACAGAGTCCCTCACTGACTCTCTTCAGGAGACATTTGGACAACTGCATATGAGACAGAGGCACAGACTAGACAGAGGCACAGTCATGTTATTCAATTACGTAAGGGGGTCATAATGTGTCACTACTAAGTCAGAGGCACAATATTCGGAATCTATTCTGTACACTTATTACCACTATAAGGGGTGGCAATAGCCACATCACTATGGCTAGGCTTATACATGCACTAGGGCAGATAGCCTAGTAGTAAACTATGACACTATGAAACACTGGTGTATGTGTAGGTATTGTCAGTCAAGCACTATGATGTGGTTTGGGGGGGCTTGATATCTCCCTGTATTCCAACATTGTTTTGTCTATTCCTTCTAGCATGTCTAGGGATCAGTTGCTAGTGTCCTCTCCTGCTCAGCTGGTGAACCTGGGAATATTGAGGCAATGTTACACTTGCCTCATGTACACTGACAACCCTCTCCTTCTCCCATGAAACACACATACATGTGAGAGATGCAACTATATAGCCAAAGTGGAGGCTGAGCTCTCTCAACATAGGACTAGCAAGACCAGAGAGAAGGTGATGGTAACCACACACATCACAAACCCAGTCTCACATGGCACTATCACAACTTAAGATCATACACAGAGACATACTCAGAGGCTCTGATCAGAATTCTACCAAAATGGCAGTGGCCGCCACAGCAGACACTCACACAACTGCCTCCAAAGGGCACAGCACATGCAACACATTGACCACAGAGTCGGTGTGCCAAACAGTCACAGCCCTTAAGGCCAAACAATGCCAGACACACTTGTCATAGGTGACTCCATAGTCAGACACACTGACGTCCCGCTCACCAGATAGAGTACGGAGGAGGTCACAGTAAGCTGCCTATTGGGCACTGGAATCCACCACATAATGCAAGCACTCAGGTCACTCAACTGCAAGTACAAGTCTGACCCAGTCATTATCCATGCTGGTGTGAATGACCTGAGATGTACCTCCCTGGACTACATGGAAAGAGACATAGAGGATCCCTCTGATTATGTAGGCCAGGCAGGTATGACCCTGACCTTCAGCAGTATCCTACCTTCACCAAGTATGATGCCACATAAACAGAGACAAGATGATCAGCTGTAATAATTTGCTTAAACTATGGTGTCATTCAAAGGGGGTCCAATGTCTGTCTGCCTGGGATGACATGCTGGACAGGCCACGCTGATTTGCAAGGGACGGCTTGCACCTGTCACCCCTGGGCTTCCGGATTTCGGCTGATGCTCTTGCCACCCCCATTGTGCCTTTTTTATGCAAGATTCAGATTCTACATCTATCACCCTAGAACACAGTAAAGGAAAGACACTAAGGGTAATGCTGCTCAATGCCAGAGGTCTCAACCTCAAGCTGCACACACTCTATGCCCTTCTCAGTATGTAGCACATTGATGTCTGTGCTGTGCCTGAAACCTGGTTCACAGCTTCTGACAGCACCCCGGCACTATCGGATGTTACCTCATATCATGCTCCGCACCAGAATCCGGACAACACCAAGAAAGGAGGGTGGGTGTCCATATTCATCAAGGACACCCTCACCTCATGGTTGGTGGCAACACATGATGCATCGGAGACCATCCAGGTGCCAGTGACCGTAGGCAAGACTGCTCTGCAGTTTGTAGCATGTTACATGCCACCCTCTCAAACTCAGGTACCTCACACAGCTGTCCTGCAAACACTGAAGGGGATAAATGTATCTCCAAACACCATCCTACTGGGTGATTCCAACTATCCACATATAGACTGGGATCATTAATCAAGCCACAACACTCTAACACAAAGGTTCCAAGAGTTCATACACTCAAATGCCATGGAACAACTGGTCCCAATCCCCACAAGTGGAGGCAACATACTAGAACTCATCATCACGAACATGGGGTCACACTGTTCAACACCAGAAGTATACCCATCATTGGTGAGATCAGATCATGGACTAATCTCAGTGGGAGTCCACATCCCACCCACACCCCAGATAGAACAAACAGTGAAGACCTTCTCAAATGCCGACTTCACATTTCTAAGGACTGGTGTGGTCTCTTTCAAGGCCCCCAAGCCAGCGGACACCATTACCCAAGCCACTGTATCACTTACAAATGCCTTCTACCAGCACCTCCAGGACTGCATGGATCAGGCAATCCCAAACAAAACAAAGACTCTTTGTACCACAGGCAAGAATCCAGTCTGGTGGACCCTAGCCATAAACAAGCTCTACAACAGAAGGAAGGAGCTACTACAAGATAGAGCGAAATCCGTAGAAGGGAAGACACCCCTGCTCATTATGAGTAAAACACTGGGTTCCCCCTCACAATCATCCAAGGCGAGTTTTGAGAGTAAACCCACTCAGGACTCAAGGGACAATCATGAGGCCTTTTTTACCTATGTTTGAATCCTGGGAGGGAACTCCCAGATATGCTCGGAATTAGTTTGGAATGATGTAAATATCACTGAACCTACAGACATTGCCAACATACTGGCTGACAGGTTCAGTGAAGATTTCTCTCCCCCCCTCCCCCCCAACTGGAGGGGTATCTACACCAGAGGATTGTAGCCCCCCAAACATCTCCAATGCTGGGGTGAGAACTGCTCTATCCAAGGCGGAAAACACTTTATCCATGGGACCAGATGGTGTCCCCAGTTGTGTGCTCTATGAACTCAATGAGGAATTACACCCACAGTTGGGGCAGCTGTTTAATCTTAGCCTCACCTCAGGATATGTGCCCAAGGAGTGGCATACAGCAATGGTGGACTCACTTCACAAAGGAGGTACCTCCACCAACCCCGGAAACTACCATCCCATCAGCTTGACAGGCCTGTTCTGCTAAGCTATGGAGAGGATCATAATGGGAATAATACATGAAGATATAGGGGACTTGCAGACGTTGGATCCAATCCAGTTTGGCTTTGTCAAGGGTAGATCATGCCTTTTAAACTTGGTTGACTTTTTCAAGACAGTCACCCAGGCCATTGACGTGGGCAAGGCAGTCCACACAGCCTACCTTGACCTGACAAAGGCTTTCGACACAATACCCCACTCAGGTATCATTGAAAACATCACCAGCTTAATTGTGAACCCATACATCACAGCATGGGTTGCAAACTGGCTAAGTGACAGAACACACAGGGTCAAAGTTGCTGGTGCCATGTCACACTCCAGAGCTGTCACAAGTGGTGTCCCACAGGGCTCAGTCCTGGGCCCACATTTGTTCAGCATCTACTTTTCAGAAGTACGAGCAAACACAGGAGGATTATGGCTGACAAAGTTTGAAGATGACTGCAAACTGCAAACCATAGTTGGAAACCCATCTGACACAGACATCCTTCAGAAGGGTCTCAGACACAGATAACTGGTGCCAGAGCCATGGCCTTATGTTAAATGCTAAACAATGCATAGTCATACCCTTCGGGAACAACAGGGTTACCCCTAGTTCCCATCTAGGTGGCAATCCTCTAAGCACAGAAGAGGTTATCAGGGTCCTGGGCACCCAGGTTGACAGTAATATTTCGTTTGACACTCACGTTGCCAGAGTAGGCCTGGGGCAGTTCCTGCTATTAGGACAGAAGTGTGACCTGGTAGTGTCAGGGTGCTGATGTGGGCTTTGACCCTGTTTTCTATTACAGCACTGGTATCTACATTCTCTATACTGTGTGTGTTTACACTGCACGCATTTATACTTCTGGCATTGGGTAGCATTACATCTAGGTTACTATCGCTCGTGGTACCTATGAGGTAGGATTGTGTTTTTTGTGGTTTATGATTGGTGAGGGTGGATGTTAGTCGGGTCCTCAGGTGTGCATATGGTACATGGCATTACATTACTTAACACATGGCATTCATGCCTCAGGTGGTGCTGCAGGGCTGCCTCTGTCGGATGCACATACTACACTCCCTGTACATGTTTGGAAGCAGGTTGTGTCATGTTAGGCATCCCTGTTACTATATGAGTGAGTCAGAGCGGGTATCAGTCCCAGTGTTCCTACTGACCAAGTGTATGCACTATGCGTTGCCTCTTTGCCAAGGCCAGGGCATACTGGGCACGCCTCCTTCTGCCTACTGGGACAAGGTCAGGTTGTTCCTCCTCCGAGTCACCCTCTGCCTGTGGCCTTGGCAATGGTGGGGGGATGTTGGGCCCAGCCCTGTGCTGGTCCTGCTGCAGCTGTTTCCGCAGGATCATATTATGTAGCATAGCACATATCATGACCATTTGGGTACATGTAGTTGGTGTGTACTGCAAGGCTCCACCAGATGTGTCCAGACACCGGAACCGTGACTTGAGCAGCCCAAACACACGCTCTATGACATTACGTGTTTGTGCGTGTGCCTCATTATGGCGTTCCTGTTCAGGTGTGTGTGCATTTCTGATGGGTGTCATCAGCCACGGCTCAAGTGCATAACCTGCATCCCCCACTAGGTGTCCGTGTGGGAAGTCCCCACTGGCAAATGATTGGTACAGCTGCGTCAGATGCCAGATGTGGGAATCGTGGTAGCTCCCAGGGCAGCCAGCACACACATTCATTATTATGCCCCGGGCATCACACACAACCTGGCATTTGATGGAGGGGTATCCCTTGCGGTTAATGTAGACTCTACCCCGCTCACCAGCTGGTGCTTTGATGCATATGTGCGTGCAGTCTATTGCACCCAGCACCTCAGGGTATCCTGCTATTTGCTGGAAGAGACGCATATTGCTGGCCACAACCTCACGGTCATTAGGGACATACATATGATCACTGACATGTGCTGACATGGCATCCAGGAACTGGTGCAGTACCCTGGAGGCTGATGCCTGTGATATCCCCATCATATCAACAGTTGGTCTCTGGAAGGTACCTGTTGCTAGCATTCTTAGGCCAACACATACCTTGGTTTCCACTGGGATGGGTTCCCCTCTGTTGGTTCTGCGTGTGAGATGTGGCCTGCACAGCTCAACAATCTGCTGCAGAAGGTCTCTGTCCACTCTGTAGCGCTCTACTATCTCCAGCTCATGTAACCCATGGTAGGTGACCCTGGGCCTGTATACTCTTCTCCTTCTCCTCACTCTGGGTTGTCTGTCAGCATCTGCATTGACACCACCCTCAGCAATTCACCTTTGCCTGATTATAACGGCTATGGTAGCCCCTAGCATTTCTGCTCTGAGTTCAGCTTTTTCAGTTTTCAATTCTGATAGCTTACTTTCTTGCAGTATCTCTTGTGAGAAACACCCTGCACTGCTCTTTGCAGTGTTTTAAGTGCTGGGTTGGGCTTCTAGTCTGCCTGCATAATTGCCTGCTTCCAATTGTTTCCAACAATTAACTGCAGCAGTATCCTCTGGCAGTTTCCGTGTAATTTAGTTGTTTCCTGTTTCCTCTCTGTTTCCTGAGGGGGAGCAAAGTGCACACCAGCTTAAGCACGCTCACAGTCACTTAAACGCATGCACACATCCCTACACGGTGTTACACGCGCGCACACATCCTTACACGGTGTGAACTAGGCTGATTCATGCTAAAACGCGTGCACACTGCCTTAAACACATGCACGCCCGCGCAAACCGTTTACAACGGTTTGCAACACGCTCCCACATGTTGAACCTGCCTTACACTCGCGCATGCACGTATATCAAGAAACTTTGAGTGTAGGGATAGCGTAAACATTCAATTTCTTGACTTTCCTAGTGTTCTATTGGGACACACCTCCCTCCCTGAAGTCTGTCTGTCATCTTTCACCTTACATTGCCCTCCAATCTGGTACATTTGTATCTATCCTCCCCCCCTGTGATGTCACCTACCTCTTACTTTGTTCCTCCCCCTTCTCTAACTCTTACACTACTCAGAAAGTGCTCATTACCTATGTGGCAGTATGATTCAGTATTGTAACCCTCATTTACATAGGATTGCCTAGTAATGACTAGTTACATGTCTTACACGGAGCTTCCCCCCCTTGACAACCACTAAACGGAGGCCATATTGTTTTTGGTCTGCAAGTCCCTCCATTGACATTACATGTAATACATAAATCCCACAATTGTGGGCTTATAAGCTTCGGTTTTTAGTTTTAGGTAGCGCACCCCATTTGCGCGGGTGTGCGCTGCAGTTAAACCTCAAAACCCTGTGAAAAAAAAAAGTTATATTACATATTTTTGCAACACTTTTTCATGCCAATGGCCACATATTTGGCCATTGGCATGCTTAATAAAACAAATGCACCCTTTATTTGGAGCTGACATAGCTCCGTTTTTAATTTTGCAGAAATGTACTCAGTTGTCAGCTGAGTACATTTCTGCAGCTAACACGTCCGTTACACGGACTGGTTTCTGCTTCGTGGATCGCTCAGATACCTCATTTGCATATCTTTGAGCTGCAAATGAGGTATTGAGCATTTTCACGCCCAGTCCGTGTAAGAGACGTGTTAGCTGTCTCTTACACGGAGATTTGGGCTGTTCCTGAATCGGGAGGCTTACACGGAGGCTTACACTACTCTTGAACTCCGTGTAAGCCTTCCTGAATCCGGCCCTGAATTTTTTATGTCATTCAAGTGTTCGTATATTCTACATTTTAACATACGTTCATAATCAGTAATCACTGATTACTTAATTGTACTTGATATATAAATGTCACTTTGGTTTTGTTCATTGTTTCTGATGAAGTCTCACTCTGAGATGAAAGCGCTAAAACCTGTTTTCATTTGTATCTCTTTTGGGAATAAAGTAGAGTTTTCTACAGTTTATTTTACGCCTTGGAGTTCTTGCCATAACTGAACATTTTATGGACCTTTACTTGCTGCTTTTTGCTGTTTTTACAATGTTTTATGTTCCCATGTCAGTCACAGACTCAATCACTTACTGCTATAACACTTGTTCAAAGTTGGCCACTTCTATTTCACATAAAAATATAATAGGGCTAGGCATCAAGTAATTCCAACATCCCCAGCTGTAAATGGGCAAATGCTTTGCTAGCTTAGTAACACAGAGGATAAGTATCATTTGTGCAGCCAGTGACCCACGTTTGGGAAGGTACTGGAGTCGCTAGTAGGGACAGGCTAAAGTGGCTGATGGCCAACTGTCCCACCTCTTGGGAGATTTGGGGTCAACCACTCCTCTGTGACTTCTAATGGAGCCCATAAGCATTGCAGCCCAGCAGTTCAATAAGGATGATTGATGTGTGCTGACCTTACTGCTCATTATTCCTCTTGGGTGAGGATTCTGACCGGTCCAGCCACAATATGATAGCTCTGCACTGGGTCCTCATTATCTCAGCTCTAGTAACGGCCATAAATTCAATTCACTAAGACATCAAGGGCCCATCCAGTAAAGGGGATATATCTGGGGCTGTCACATTAGGTGCCATGAAGATCCCCACTGGGAGTAGATGTGTCCAAGGACACAGCCTGATGCATTACATTGGAGAGCAAATAAAAGAAAATCACTGTATGGTATTTTTCTTAGTCTTGACAGTAATATTTCTTGCAGTCTTTGTTACAGCAGCAGCTAAAGCTGTCAATGTAAGCACAGTGTGATCTACACTGCCATATATGTACATAGATTATTAAAAAAAATCCTACGTTTATCAATTCAGAACACAAGATCATATTGCCATACTTTTTACTTCTTGCTGCTAGAGACTAAAATGTGGATACTATCATCATCATCTCTAAATGCTTCCTACAGAATGTTGCATACACAAACTTCCATCAGGCTCCCATGCTTAAACAGGTTATATTTTGAATAACCCCAGTTGATGAGGTTCTAACTGCCTGCACATGAGTTGAATTTGCCTTCTTCTGGAGTGAAATGCCTGTCATGTAGATTATGTGGACTCACACTCTGTGTGCAAAATCACTGTGCACTGTTTTGGGACTTTTCTTTCCCACCTTAGTTTGACAACATAATTAGTAGGACTTTTACAGATATTGCCTCCTGCAGAAACACGTCAAACTTTAAAGGTGGTCTGTAGCTGAGTTGTGACATATATATTGTCTTAATCATTCATTGTGCATTTGAATTCCTGACATATGTATTGCAGACAATTTTCAGATATGAGAAGCAAAGTTGTATTTTTAATATAATGCTAGATATATTTGGATTCTTCAGTCTTCACTACCGATAGGACTGCTATAATTTGTACATGTTTAATTTTACAACCTTCAGCGAACAGCACATTAAAAAGGCAAGTCCCTTCAATTAAAGCATGTAACCATCATTATCTACATGAATGCTTTCAGTGGTGTGAAGAAACTTAAGATGGAGGATAACAGGGATCATGGATGGTAAAGGTGCCTAAGTAGCCTGGGAAAGTTTTATCTTCTGCACTAAACATATCTGGAGTGCAGTAGTCCTATCATTAATAAAGTACAAATCTGATTAACATATTAGATATCCCTGTCTCATGAATGTAAGCTTTAATACATTAATCATACCTGCACTTTTGTCTGACAGTTTTTTTTTCAAGGAACATGGGAGTATTAATCTGCACAGATAAAATACATTGCTTCCCTGAAATGCAGTAAGTGTTTGTTTGTGCATCTCCATGGATGATATCATACTTTATATGCCATCATCTTTTCCTTAGGATTGTTATGAAGTATAATGCAGATGGCACAGCTCTGTAACACTTTTTCTACATGACATATCATACCTGGCCAAAATGTATCTTTCTTTGCATTTTATTATTCCCAGATTTGCTGATTGAGAAACTTTGACAACATAATTAGTATAAGGCCTACAGATGATCAGATGGTGGCTTTTTTTTTTGTCCGATTCATCATGTGGGTTATAAGATCAAACCTCTCCACCTTTTACCAAAGATTTTGATGCAAGAGCTCTGACTCCTCTCCTCCCAAAGATTCCTTTCTTTTGCCACCTAACTAAACCAGATGTGTGAACCGAGAGCTCAATTACTTTTCATTACGAGTGAAACATTTTTCCTCCCTTTTTTGAGAATTCCGATAATAGTAATTAGGTTAGAGTAGTTGTTTAGGTTAGATTTGTGTAATTTTTGGACTTTTCTACTGTGTGTTTTTAAATTTAGTGTTTGTTAGGATAGTTAGTTTAAGCTAAACATAACTCGTAGTTCAGATTTATATACACTTTTATTACTGCTTCACCTTTTAATGTGAACAGGTTTTAAGTGTTCTTCCTGTGAGAGTAAAATAGCCCCCACCCCAAGACCCACACTTGCAGTGTGTTTACTGTTTGAGGCCATCCCACTTGCAGAATTTGTGCTGCATTCAGCACCAGAGCCCTCCAAGGGAGAAAGAAAAAACTTATCTTAAAATGCCTTCTTCCCCTCAGATAAGGTCCAAAATGTCTTTGGACCCGAGGGCAACCAACTCTCCCTTTTCTCTGAGAAACACAAAACAGGACAATGAAAGGAAAATATCAAAAGAAAGAGAGAAAATGACAAAAAGACAAAAATCTAAAGCAAAAAGACCAGAGGATTGCTCGGATAAATCTAAGAAAAGGCCTACCAACCCCACCACTGTTGTGGATTTGGTGCCTAAGGTTTCAAGACAATTGGATCCTACCATCCCTAGGATCCAGCCTCTTTACCCAAGACTTTTTTTTCACCTGGGCCCATCAAATCCAGGCTTCAGTCACCAATATTGTAAAAATTACCTTCAACGCCTGCTTTGCTAGCCTTGTCCTTGGGATCTGGTCGATCTACTAGGATCCTCAGTGAATTTGACATCAACCAAATGATGAGGATGTTTTTAAGGGCTCAAATGCAGCTGGGAGTCCCCCTAGCTCTGTCCTGAGGAAAGAAACTGGATTAGCCTCTTCCAGCCCAGCTGTTCAGCTTCCTACACCATCTCCATTCTTGGAGCCGGTGTGTGTCAGATCCAGCCTTCCTCTGGTACCAGCTTTGGAGTCGATAGCCCCGAAAATTTCAGCTTTGACATCTTCTCTCACTCAGAAGAGTCCCAGAGTCAAAGCATCTGTGTTGAAGCTCCAGCTGTGGAGTTGACCCCAAGGTTTTCTGAGCTGTCCCTTCCACTCTGGGAGTTGGCATTTAACCAATGTACCAAAGTACTCCCTGAAGCCATCAGGTCTTGATGGAGAAGGATACCAATGCTGCCAACTTAGGTGGGTCTTCTTTGGCTCCATTGGTTGAATATACTTTCAACGCCATGGAGAGGGCCTTAGCTGGACAAAGATGACTGGTACATGCTCAGAGTTGAGACTCATCCAGAGTCCCTCTGAAGATGGTACCTACTTCCTCTCATTCAGGTAGAGAGGGGCAGATATATCCCATAGGCTTTGAGACTGCTCGGCATTCGAGTCCCACATCCAATTCTAATACGTCTCCTTCAGGAATCCCAAGGCATGTTCTCCTGAACAGGACTTGCAAAACGAAGCATCTTAATTCCTCTCCTGAGTATGTCATCAAAGACACCAATTTTGATGAGGGGGAATGTTCTCCAAGGTCCCCCTCGTACGTGTCTCCTTTGGAGACATCCTCAAACTGATGAAACAGAGCCCATCAAAAAAAAAAAAAAACAGGCAGAATTATTGTTGCCACCAGAGAGAGAAAACATTGAACTAGGGGTCCCCCTGTAGATACCAGCAGCAACAAAAAAAGGAATTGTCAGAAGACAGATCCTCTCTCCATCCCCCTAACAGAGAGTCATGGATGTTGAGCAGACTGGGGAAATGGATTTATACTTCAGTCACTTTTTCTCTTCATGTGCTGAACTACATGGCTATTCTGACACTTTTCCAGAGGGATTTGATTAAGGAGCTCTCAAATTACCTAGTGGGTAGCTTACCGTCGGATATCAAAAAAACTATGGATACCCAGTTGTCTATTATCAAACGTTGCTGTGAGACTGCTATCTAATGCAACAGATGGTGCAGCCCAAGCAGCCCATATAGGTATTACTATGCAATATCATGCCTGTATGCAGCTCTGCAACTTTGAGGAAAGCTTTAAGACACCCTTCATAAATGCCCTGTATGAGGGCTATATTTTATTTGAAACAAAAGTCAAGGATACACTTACCAGGAGTGAGCAGGGTGGTAAGACCTTGTCTGCCATTGGAATCTGTTTTCCAACTCCTCAGAGATCCTTCTCCAGCAATCAAAGAGGAGTAAGAAAAAAAAATAAAGTTTTTCACCAGGACACTCTTGGTTATAGGCCTCTCATATGCAAAGGAGGAGGCAATTCCATTAGACATTGCCCATGGGAAAGAGGGGGGTCAACAAAACCAAGTTTTCCATGGATCATTCACTGAAAAGCCTGATCAGCATCCCTGAATGCTTGCCCAACTGTTGAACTCTGGAGGCATTTGGAGGATACTTCTCTTTACACCCTCTAGCCTGGAAAAATATATCTTCAGATTCCTTAATGATAAGGATCATTACCAGAAGCTGTGCTATACCCTTTTTACAACCCACCCCAAAGGAAAAAAAAAAATTCCCCATACTCCACCCAAATCACTTGGAATCTGCAGCAATGGAAGTGTCAAAGTTGCTGGATAAGAGTGTCATCCAACCAGTCCCCCAAAAACAAATAGAATCTATAAACTAGTCAAGGCTTTTTTAAGTTCCGAAAAAGACAGGGGACCTATGACCTATTTTGGATCTTAGCAATCTGAATCAATTTATAAAACAGTCAAAATTCTAGATGGTCACAATACAGTCCATTCTGCCTCTGCTGAGAAAGGACTACTAGATGTGCTGTATTGATCTCTATGACACGTTTTATAATATCAAGATCCAGCAGCAATCCAGAAGGCTCCTCTTTTTCTGGCTGAGAGTCAATCATCAGTTCAGAGCACTGCCTTTGGGTCTTACCACAGCCGCTCAGGTGTTCACCAAGATAATAGTAACTGTGACAGCCTATCTCAGGTTGCAAGGGATCTGAGTATTCCCATATCTAAATGATTGTTTCCTGACTGCTACCTCCAGGGATCTATGTCTTAGACATCAGTCATTCCTACTACAGATGACAACTCACCTGGGCATCTCTATAAACAGCAACAAAAGCAAACTACCTCCTTCAGAATCTACAGAATTCATATGTAACCACATAAACACTGTACATCACACAGCAAAACTTCCTCCAGGATGAGTCAAATCAATCAGTTCTGTAGCACCCCAGGTGATAAATCATCTCCGATCCCAAGCGTAAGCTCGACTGGTATTATGCCTCCTGGTTTAATGGCTTCCACTATAGTGATGGTTCCCTTAGCCAGATACCACATGATACTGTTCAAAAGGAACCTGGATGAATGGATGGGGCACCATAAATTCTTACTGAGGAGAGTGCACACAACCCTCCTGGACAATGGCAGTCATTACTAAATACAATCCTGGATATTGACTAGAGTATCATTGACATTATATTCGGATGAAACAGCTAGGCTTGAAATGATCTCTGGGTTGATCACTTAGTAACCTCCTATGAGAGTTTTCCAGGGAATGCTAGCTATGTAGTGGTCACAAAAACTTCATCCCGTGCATTACACAGTATGTTTCATGCAGGTCTGCAGGGATCACATTCTACGGTGGATTTAATCTGATTCAGTAATTCAGGGCAAGCTCTTCCATCCTCCAATACCCAAAGCCACAGTTAAAAGAGACATCTTTCTCGGGGGGGGGGGATTTTAAATGGAAGATGGTCCAACGAACATCATCTACAAGAGGCCAAGCTTCACATCAGTGTCTTGGAGTTAAGGAGCTGTCGTCTTTACATTGCAGGCATTTCAGGACCATCTACCCAAGGATGCAATTGCCATATACTCAGACAGCATGTCAGTGGTTTGGTACATGAACAAGCAAGGCAGAACCATATCATATCTTTGCAGAGAAGCCACAAGAATTTCACAATGGGTGATGATGACTCCTAACTGCTTTCTAGTAACAATACACATATCTAGAATGTCCAATATTCTTATGGATAAACTAAGCAGAACTTTATGACTGCCTCACAAATAGTCTCTCAGCAACACAATCACAATGGCGATTTTCAGCCACTGGGATCAGTCTTGCTGCAACCTTTTTGCTGTGTCACAAAACAACAAAGGCAGAAGTTACTTTGCCATCATCACTTCACAGGGACAGTCACTGAGAAATGCTCTAGTCCACCCTTGCCCCCCAGGTCTCCTTTATGCCTTTCCTCCAATACTTCTGATCACCAAGTTAATTCGGAATGCTATGGAATGCAAGACCAGGGTAATCCTCATTGCTCCATTCTAGCCTGAGCTGATATGGGTTGCCCTTTCTTTGGTTTCAACTTCTCCAGCCATCATGGATTCTGGATACATTTCTAGATCTCACTCACCCATCAGGGTTACATGTACCAGACCTCAAGACCATGAAGCTAACCGCATGGTTTCTCCAATTCTGACTGTAGTCGGAGATGTCAGCCTATCTTCCCTGGTAGTCGATATCATATCTACTTCTCAAAGAAAGTCAACCAAAGACTCAAGAGCAAATGAAAGCATGTCTCCTTCTGGATTTCTACTAACTCACTAGATCCCTTTTCAGCACCCCTACCAAACATTTTGGAATTTCTTTCAGAACTTTTTATGGCTGGGTTATGTTATTCACCAATTAAAGTACAATTAGAAACCATTAAAAACTTCCACATTGGGCTCAACAATGCTTCTATTGCTTCCCTAAGTGTGTCCACAGGCTTTCTTAGAATAACTTTTTTATTGAGACTCCTTGGGATGTCACAATCTTACTTCAGTCTCTAACCAAAAAGCCCTCCGATCCAGCATCATCTCTAGATATGAAGTTTCTTTTGTGGAAGACTGTTTTTCTAGTGGCTATTACATCTGCTAAATGGGTGTTAGAGCTATAGGCACTCTCATGCAAATCTCCCTTTATTATCTTTCATAAAGACAGTGTCATTGAGAAGTAATCCCTCTTTCCTCCTAAAATAGCTTCTAATTCTAACTTAAATTAACAGATTGATTTGACAGCTTCCTTGTTCAATTTTTCCAATAAAAGAGAACATACATTACTCATCTTCGATGTGCATGGACAACTCAGGATCTATCGCCATCGTACTAAGAACTTCAGAAAATCAGATCAACTGTTTATATCCTTCACCAAGAAAAAAACTGGGACAATCTGCATTTAAGGTGACACTCTCAAAATGGTTGGTAGACTGAATTTCATTTGTTTATGATTCATGAGGTATGTCTTTACAATCAAAGCCTAAGGTACACTCCACCAGAGCAATGGCAGCCTCATCCGCATTTGCAGAACGAGCACCTATCAGTAACACATGCACTGCAGCAACTTGGTCCTCAACTTATACCTTTATATCTCACTACAAGTTAGATGAACATTCTATAATTCCAACATCTTTTGGCTCTGCCATTCTCAAGAATGTCCTTCCTTGAGACGACCCAGGTCCCTGTGGCATAGCTTAGGAATCTGTCCCACACATTGAATCAGATGAAAAAAGACAATGGATATGAAAGTTGCCAAATTATCATCATCTACTGATAGGGATTGGCCAGATCTCCTTTGGATCCTGTTTGATCCCTTCTACCTCTTGCACTTTATAATGTTTATGTTTTCCTCTTTATTCTTACATGTCTATCTATCTATCTATTAGTTAAACATGATCTGAGGTAATTCAGGCAGAAGATGGGAATTGTGGGTAGGGGAGGAGTCAGAGCTCTCAGATCCAAAGCTTTGGTATAAGGCACCGAGGCTGGATCTGGCTGGAACCAACAACCCACATGTTGAAACAGATGAAAAGAAGACAACATGGATCTATTGTTATGGTAAGTACATAAATTGTGTTTCTGCTTTGAACATCTAACCTGGAATGCAACAAATTTCTTACTTAAAAAATGGTCAGGTAGACTTCCCTTCCTTATTTTAGGCCATCTTTTCACAGTAGCATTTCTAAATTAACAGCATTACAACAGAGAGAAAACAACATAATTGCAAGATCTGATGAAGGTAGTGCAGGTGTAGTCATGAACAGAAAATTCTAACAATGCTACCACGCTTACTAAATTAAAGTTTGTGTGCAAATAGTTTTGCACATAGCTGCAGCTCACCCACTTTCTTCAAGATGACTGAATGGCTCCCTGCTCTGTGAATCCAAGTTATTCACATTTTTTAATGTTATTTTACAGCAATTGTTTGCTCACAAATTTTGGCACTCCGTGAGTGTACAACTGCAGTACTTCCTGTCTTTGCGTAACCACATGTAGTACTTTGATGACAAAAAAGTTGGGCCTGTCCTGGACTTCCTGTTTTGGTAGGCTGCATCTTTTATTTCTTCTGTGCTTTTTTTATATATTTATTTTTTTAAAGTAAATATGCAAATATTATAAAAATATTGCATGTGGGCTAAATGCAGTATGTGAAACTTTTACCAGAACAACAGGTTTTGCATCAAAAAGCAATTTCAAAACAATAAGTATGAAACTCTAATATCTGGCATTAATGACCAATTGTAATATCAAAGATTTACCTCAAAATTGAAACGCTTATAAGGGAGGGACAGGGCAAAAATATTAAGCAAAATCAGGGATGCTGTGCAAAAATCATGGACAACTGAGACATATGATTCAATGATTCTGGATAGAATCAGGGAGAATTGAGATGTGTGGAATTTGTACTGCATGTATTGTGCTTGTGAGACAGTATAATAGAAGCAGCTTTCATATGTATTCACTCATAAAAGCAGCCATCAATTTGTTGTTGGTTACCACCAACAGGTTTTGCATCACTGATGCCATTTATATAAAAAAAAAAAGAAATAAAACGGACTGAAAAAAAATCTCAGTATGACTTCCTTCCTCTTGATGACTAGGTAGTA
The DNA here is from genome assembly GCF_019279795.1 of Protopterus annectens. NCBI lineage: Eukaryota > Metazoa > Chordata > Ceratodontiformes > Protopteridae > Protopterus > Protopterus annectens. Next base: position 169,772,140 of record NC_056739.1, read on the forward strand.
GATGCTTCTGACCCCAGTGTGATGTCAGTAAGGAAGCAGAATGTCTTATAGAGGAATCAGTGAGAGCAGAGCATGCTATGGCCATGGAAGGCGCTTTTGGGGAGAATTTTTTTTAAAAAGAAAAACAAGACTGGGGATTTGAATGACAGAGCAGCCCAGAAAAACAGCTAATGAGGAAATGCATTTTCAGAACAGGCTAATTTAATTTTGTCAGTGTGCACATGATCTTTAAATGATGGGAAGGTATAAGAAAAGTTTTAAAAAATATATACATGCATTCCACTTTTACATTACCTCGGGTATAAAGATACTGTATTTATATAACATTTTTGTGATGGTATAAAATGGAAAAAATATGGTGTATGTCAGACATTTCTTTGCTGACCCATTATATATGTATTACGTAAAGTTTGCAAAGATAAGTGAAAGTACGGTTATTGTCATGGCTACCTAACAGAAGCTATTTCCATTTTCCTAGATCAAACTTGCAGTTATTAAATGCCCAGCATGCATCTGACATTGGGCATTCTACTTAGTGCCTGAATAAATTTACATATCAAACTGGATAGAATTTTTAATATGTTTATTAAATTATCGCTTAGAGATATGCAAACATACATTTATGTACAACAAAACAAACCATGTTAAGATGTTCACAGTTATAAACATTATACATTGTGTATATTCTTTTATGTAATTATTTTCAGTTCAACATTAGATAAATTACTCAATTCCTGCCTTCCCTTAAACATCACTCCTCCTCCAAAATGTGTCCCCACTATTTGTATCTTTTTCTATGCAATTTGCTCCTACCTTTTGTACATATACCACTTATTTTATCTCCATTACAGTATTCACTACTTCAAATATAGTTGGCTTATACTTTGAGTTCCACTTTGTAGTAATTGTTATTTTGGTAGCTACCAGAATTAAACTTAAAGCCTTATTTTATGTAGGCAATTCAAATCCTGTACCACAGTTAAAAAAAAAGAAACAATTTCCTTAGTTACACCCATTTGTACTCAATATTTCTGACAGAGTACTCTGCAAGGAGTTTTTAAACTGTAACAATTCATTGCACCATTACATTCCCAAAACATATGTTCCCAGTTACTTCTTTCTTCCGCATCACACCTCCAACATTTGCCATCTACCGGAGGAAAAATACTTTGGAGTCTGCTTGGGATATAAAAACACCTATGCAAACACTTCCAAGGAAGGATTCTAAATCTTCTAGAATTTGTTGCATATTTGGGAGCCACACAAATGTCCTCCCATTGTTTCTTTGTAAACTGCTTATCCAATCCCTCTTCCAATCTTTTCTACCCTCCTCTGATCAATTCCTGTAGTTACCGTGCAATATTCTAAATGCTCAAATACATTATCCCTTTTTCAACTGCAGCTTCCATTGTCGATTCAGCTAAAAATGCTACCAGAGCAGATCTTTTATTTAGGATTCCCTGATCCCTTTCTATTTGCCTATACTCCGATATCAATCCTTAATAGGGAAGGCAATTTCTAGCCTGCAGTCCAAATGTCTTCTTAGCCTCTTCCCATTCTGATACTCTTCCCACTCTGGTTACTTGCTCTTAATATGTTGATTCCTTTGCCAGTTTTCTTCAGTAAATTCCAGCCCCCTCTTGCCTATCAATGTACTCCTAATTGCAGTCTGTCCTATCGGCATAATCTCCTTTCTCCATTCTTGCGTTGCCTTAGTTCTTAGCATACTTTCAGCTACTTTATGAATATAACATTCTGTATGGCTGTTATTCTTCTGCAGGATCTGCATCCAAAATCCTACTCTCTCTATTTATTGAATTTTATGACTGCTTCATCATCATCCCTTTCTACTTTGAATTATAGCTTTCTGTTTGTGTTATGGATATGAGCCTTAACAGCGTAACTCTTAAAAATATCCCTTCAAATCAGGTAATCCTAAACCACCTTATTCTATTGGAAGGATTGATCAATTTATCCCAGTTGACCTCTGCCATCTTCCCCTCCCAGAAAAAATCCTTCAACTCTTTAATTACTCTCCAAAACTACTACTTTGTTTGATAAAACATGTCTATTCTGTATATAAAACTAAAGGGACTAAACATTTTCATTTCTTGCATCATGCTGTTCATATTCATAAACACAAGCTTCCAGTTTCATAGGTTTTGTATCATCTTTTGTTTAGTCTCTTCCCATATAATATTAGCTACATAACAGAATCCTTTTCAACCCATACTCCTAAATATTTCATTTTATCATGTCCCCATAAATATGGGTATTGCTGAACTAGTACATGTCTGGGTATATAGTTCACAGGGGTCTATATTATAAGATCGATGGTTGAAAACATTGAACACCATATGGTCGATGTCTTCAAACATCAAACTTATAAAAACAACAAAAAAGAAAAAAGTACCCTAATGGGTTTAAGCAGGGGGCAAGCCCCCTGCACCTCCACACCCCCCACTACTTAAATATACCAACTCCAAGACCGCACAACATTGCAGTAAATGGAAATCTCCCCTTACGGAGATTTCCATTTACACGTTGGATGTGTGCTTTCGCTATTCTTGTGTCGACAACATCAGCTTTGATACTGTCGGCTTTCGAGAATATAATATAGACCCATTCACAGCTATAGCCTTTGTTTTGTTTTCATTAATTTTATATCCTGAAAAAAAATTTTAAACTGTTTTAGAATGTTGGCAGTAGAGTTTTTATGGTGTCAAGTTGCCAGCCCGGCACCCAACCTTCTATGGAAGGCACACACACACGCACGCAGTCATGCCTAGGGCCAATTTAGAGTGCCTTATCCACCTACAGCATCTTTTCAAACTCATATATATTATCCAGATACTCCCATATTTTCTCTTTAGCACTCTGCATTTGCACCTCTTCTTGTTCTGTGAGATTCCCCTTATTCTACAAAACCTTTGTCAGCCCCTCTAAATGGTTCTTATTACTTCTTGACCATATCTCTTTTTTCTTTTATTTCTACCATGATAACTCTCAAATAATTTGCACTACCCATTCCTTAAATTCCTCCCTTTTTTATAGGTAGGTGTAGAAGCACCAGTGTCTCAGTTTTACTTAATTACTCTGCATTTTTATCTTAGTTATTACTGGCACGTGATCTGAAATAGTTATTGGATGTTTCCCGACTCTTTCAATGAAATGCACATGTTCCTGTGAAATATAAAATTTTCCTTAGTGTAGCCCATTTGTTGTACCTTGGGGATTAATATGTAAATTGCCTCAGAGTTCTTAATACTGAATTCACATCTTCCATACCAGTTGTTTTCAGAAATCTGTCCTCTTTTGTTATATTTTCCCTTCCAGGTCCCCCAGATACATCATTACTGTTGCAAATCAAGTTACAATCCCCACTTATAAGTAGTATTCCCTGCTGAAAGCTGATTTCTCCCAAACATTTCTTAAGCTCCATAATGGCAGTTTCAGGAAGAATATAAATACATGTCAGAGTAATCCTCCACCCTTCCCCAAACCCTTGCCCATAGCCCTTACTACTGCAAATCTACAATTACTATCTTTTGGATCTCCTCTAAGAATTACTGTAAGTACTCTCCCTTTCCTTTGTCCCTAGTATTCTGCTAAATATCCAGCCTGAAATCCTTTATCAAATTCACATACTCACTTCTTTCCAAATGCGTCTCCTGCAGCATTACTATTTACAGTCTGCATTTCTTAATATAATTCAATACTTACCTATTTGTCTATACCCATGAGGCCATTCACATTTCAAAATAATATGTTTAGTGTAGCCATTATGATAAGGAGGTATTCTTATCTATTATATATGACAGCTATTTGTAAATATCTGTTTCCAGCTTTTTTGTTACATGCATCCACTAATGATTGCCCAGTTGATTGTTATGCAGTTGCAATTTACATTTTACAAGACTTTGTTTTGATGAAAATCATCTCTCTCACTCACACACACGACACCCTCATAACTTATTAACTTAAAACAAACACACAAAACTATGTACATCTTTAAATAATGAAGTTTAACTCTCCTGATAGGAAGAATTGTGCCAAATTAATAGCTGTACCAATAGGCATTAATTAACCTAAAATTAAGGATATCCACACAAAGACAAACATGTACTCCTATTTATACTAATTGCTGTCTGCACGTCTTATCTTTACTCCCCTCATGTGTGAAAAACTTTTATGCTTTCAGAAAACATCAACTTTTAGCCTTAAGAATGGACCAGCCATCTTTTAAAAAATAAAGTATACACTGTTCTAATAAATCCATTGAACTATTTAGCTATCAGAATAGCTGCTCTTATTTCCAATAATTTCAAAGCTTATTTTTGCTGACCTGCTTGCCCTTGTACCTTTCAATTTTATGTTTCTCCCACTCAACAATGTCCAGACCTCTCAATTTCTTGCTTCACCTTTAGTCAGCATGTTACATGACAACCTATTGACTTAGCATGCTTTTGTCTAGCCTTTCTTCTCTTTTTACATTATAATGCCTTCATTTTTTAAAACTAAAAATGTTTTCTTTAGTACTTTTATCACATACAATCACTGAAAATGGTTCATTATATAACATGCAATTTACTTCATAAAATGTTTTATACAAAGACTGTTGTGATGATATGGGCAAGTGCCAGCACAGCCAGCTGGAGTTTTGTAAAGAATGATATGTCCTTTGAATATCAAACTGATTTATACAAGATGCTTATGCTACAAATGTATTGGAATGGTTTGTCATTTGTATATCAAACTGATTTGTACTGATGTTTGTGGTTTGCTTCTGTTAAAATGTATCAATAGTGCACCCTGCTGGAATGATAAGAAATTTATATGTATTATTGAAACAGAATTAAATGTATATGTTTTAATAGAGGATACTGGCACAGCAGAGGTTAACTAGCTAACTTACTTTAAGAAAAGTAAGGGAAATGTAAATGAGCTGTTAAACCATTATGCTGAATAGGACTGCAGATGCTAGGTCTGGGGAAAGATCCTTTGTTCATTTTCTCAGTGAAAATGGGGGAGGCCTCAGTCACTGCCATAAATATTTGTATGTGTATTGTGGCTGTCTGTGCTAAATTCCAGTCTCAGCTTCAAAGGCAAATACTGTGAAAACCTAGTGTCAGGTGACCAGATGAGGTCATTCTGCCTGCCCTCTTGAAAATTACATTTAAATATTAAAAAGAGAAATACTAAGGATTCTGTTTAGGAAGCCTTACTAGAAAGACCCTCACCCACAGCATGTTGCCTTGTGGTAGTAAGCAACTTAACTACTGAACAGTAAAATTTCTCTAGATTTATTCAGGAATATAGTGAAACTTAATTTAGAGATCATTTTTATTTATTTGTATCTATCAATGTTGTTTTCAATATTTTCTGTGATTTAATGTAAATATATACTCCGTATTTTCATGCTCTTTTATTGATTATTAAATATATTTAAACTTTTATTGTGGCTGGTCCATGTAGAAAGTGTGTAAGCTTTGAGAGTACTTATATTTATTTGATGACACTGTGTGAGCCACTCCAGAAAGTCTAGCCATCTTGGTGAACTACTACTATTTGTATTAATATTACACAGTATAACTGGACATTCTTTGTTAAGGGCCTTAGAGTAGCTGACTGTGGAGTGTCTGGTGGCAGTGATAACTACATTATACTCTGGGCAGAAGGGGACACAGCAGGTAAATATGTGCCAGCCTTTCTCTGGTGTGTGAAAAATCAAATCTCTGTATGTGTGTCAGCTACTTGGGGCAGGGACACAAAGCACTGGGTTTACAGAGAGGGTGCTGGTGGACTTGGCCTGGACACTCATCTGAGAACCTAACCATACAACTGTATCAGTGGGGAGTCTTTTTGAGGACCTGAAGGTTTGCAGATATAGAGACATTCAGACCCCGGGATTAGTGTGTTCCATGTGTACTCTTAAGGAAAACTGTACTTGATGCAGCGAGGTCTGCATCTGGAAATACTGAGTGTATTCATTTGTATTCCAGGTGCATGTCCCTCTCCAGTGTCAGCAGTGAGGATTCAGCCTCCTTGATTACTGGCCCAGTGTGGGGACGACCCATATTGGTGGCCATCACACACATACTGGTAGCAGTGTTGGGTATTACAACTTTTAAGAACAAAAAACGTTTTACTTAGTTACATTTCCTTTTTCACCTTTTTTTGTTTTCATATCCTTCCAGTCATTAATGACATGAAGTATGGCATATACCTGTCAGTCTCCCAAGAAGTTTAACAAACTCAACCAAAATCCAATATTTCGCATAAAGCTGTATTTCACACACATGATTGAGGCTTTATAGTTTCACATTTATTCACTACTGTCAGTGTTGCTGGTCTTCCTATTCATCTCCATCTCCCAATCCCACACTCTGGTTGAAGTCCAAGGTAGTCATGATTCTTCTACTCAACTCCTGTACCATTTTCTGTGTCTCAAGCATTTTCATTTGGAATGCTGGAATAGCTTTCACTGGCAAAGGCTACCATTACGGGAATGAGAAACAATGTCCCCCTGTATTTGATGGCTCTTGCTTGTTGGGCAAACGTTTGTATTTTCCCCTTAGCCTGTTCTGCATCAAAAATGATGGTGATACTCAAAGAAAAAAAATATTTTTAACACAGCTGGATACAGCAGCTTGAATATCACATCTGCTTCTCAACATTCCCTGATTGCTAGGAAAAATTGCTTCTCTTCTGCCTTGTGCACAGTGAATAGTCATTTTCCACAAACATTCTACTGCTTCCGCATTTTAATATTTTTCCCTTCTACCACAGTTTTGTCAGTATCAACCCTTTCTGCTGGTAGGATTGCATCTTTACTAATACAGGTCTTGTCTGCTTTCTCAGGGTCAGGTTTGGAGCACACACACAATGTTCCCTTTTACTTAACAAATCCTGCTGTGGAATACCAGTCCAGTTATTTGTGCTTTCATAAAACTGCTGCACTCTTTCTTCCAGTTTCTCTGGTAGAGCAGAAAATCTCAGGTTTTCTTTGTATGCTCTGTTCTCTAACTGTATCATTTTTTTTAAAACTGCTTTTCTTGAGCAGTCTTATAATCAGCCTTTTCTTAATTTCAACCTGGATTTTCTTGCTGTTTTATTAGTTCATCTGAATAGCTGTTTAAGGCATGCTCCATTTTCCAGCTTTTTGTTATTTGAGTTGATATACTCCTTCAATGTTTCATTTATTTCAATCAGCTGTGAGCACATTTGACTTTTTTCCTCTAACTTAATGGAAACCATTTATTGGACCAAAGCTGGTGCTTGGACTGTGTTTTTTTTTTCTGAACAGCTGCAGTATCCTTCCCAGTTAGTGTTTTCTCTTTACCTTTTCAAGTTGATTTTCTTTCAGGTTCTCAAGTTTCTTCTTTGCTGGCTACCAGGCAGTCAACTTACTAGTCCAAAACTGAATAATAGAACAGACAGGATTATTTTTAAATACTGGAAAACCTGAAATTAAACTGTTGATTAATATGCAGCAGCCTTGTAAAAACCATGCTGGAGATACATTAGCAACAGTGGCTATTAAATCTCTCTCTCTACTGCTAAGCATATAATCTTTCCTCAAGCCTTACATTATCAGTTAGGTAAATATTCTTAATTTAATATATATGTAAATGCACTCTTTCAGTTTATGTGAACAGTTTAAAAACACAATGTGTTTTCATATGCACAACATTCTTATAATCACTGCTGCAGTATCCGTAGGTATATGGGGTTACAGCTTGCCTAGGATATAACAGCCAACCAGCTTCCAAAGCTGCAGGGCTCCAAACGGTCAGGTAGCTATAGCCATGTTGACTAAAAGACAAGTTTGGGTGCTAAGCCCTTTAGAGCTTTCCTGCCAACAGAGATACTGAGGCTGATCCCTGAAAGGACATTGCTAGGAATAAAAAATAAATGTCCACAGCCTGGCATAAATAAACACAAAAGGGATGGAGGAGCAGCTACTGCAGCAGTGAGCATCCATTTGCACAACTGTACTATGTTCATCATATTGAACAATAATGCCTTAACCTTAGCTATATGGGTAGATTACTCTACCTTACTAAATGTGGGAGGTGGAAGGTGAAGAGTCCAGTAGCTCCTGGAGAATGGTCCTAGCAAAGTTTAACCTGGACCTAGATAAAGAATCAAGTTTACAGTGCTTAGCAAAATTATGTACAGAAGACCAAGTAGCAGCTTCTAGAATACATCTAGAATCTATCCCTTTCCAAAAAAGCTATAAATGATTGGTAAAGTGGGCCTTGACCCTGCCTGGGATAGTTTTGTTATGGTGAGTATTGTGATGCCCGTGCACTGGCCCAGCAATCAAAGAGCCTCAATCCTCACCACTAACACCAGTGAGGGGTGTCCACATTGGGAAGGATAACAAATACACATGGTAAGGTACAATTTCCCTTGACAGCACACAGAGATCACAGTCAGTCTGGGGCTAGTCTCTCCCTTTCTCTCCAGATCCCCTATAAGACTCCCACTGGCACAGCTACAGCATCCAGATCTTAGCCTAGTGGTCAAGCTAAAACCTCCAGCACCCTCTCTGTCCAACCAGTGTTTCGTGACCCTGCCCAAGTAGCTGACACACACACACTTTGAGATATGAGTTGTATACAATCACACAGATACTCCTGGGGAAGGCTGGCACAGGTTCTCCAGCTATGCTCCTTCTGTCCAGACTATATAGTAGTACAACTTGCCACCAACCGCTAATATCAGCTACTAATAAGGCCCTTATCAAAGGGTGTCCAATTATTACTGTGCAATATTATTATCCAACTAAGTGTGACTGAATAGCAAGACTGTTGGAGTGGCTTTGTACAGTATCACTATATACATGCAATGTGCTCTAGAGCTTAAATTATTTCTACATAAAGCAGCCACAGTTGAAAGGTTTAAAATATTTAATAATAAATACAACACAATGCTTCTTACTACACAGTGCTAGTCAAGAGTTCACAGATCAAAGGAAAATGCTTAAAATAATACAGTAGAACAGTTCTGACATCAATACAGAAAAACAACTAGTTTAATCTTCCTACTTTCTAGCTATATCTAAGAGAGACACTAAAGTCTAAGATCCTACTTACATACAGACACAGGCAGAGTGCTGGTGAGGTGGATGTTCTGAAGGCAAATGCAAAATGCTCCGAGTCTCTCTCTGTCCTTAAATTGATAACAGTTCTACTGATTAGTTTCAGATTACATCATTTCTCTCTGTTCCCAGACTAACAGAAACCCAGAGTTTAGCAGCACTTTGGTCTTGCACCTGGTTAGGAAGCTACAGCAATAAAAAACATTATGCATGCAAATTCTAGAAATTAACTCTGGTCTCAAAACAATAGCAAGAATTCCTTCATCCAGACAGTTCAGCTCCGAGTTTTGAGATCGGACAATTATAATTCTTGATTTATCAGCTTTCCTCCAGCAGAGTGCAATGTGGTTACAGTTTTGAAGTTTAACATTTAACACCATTTTCTTCAGTTTAAGAGAACAAGCCTGTGGCTTATATTAATATTTATAAATGACAGAATTATCTACAAAATTCTATCTGGCTAGGCTGGCAGCCTTCACATATCTTCACAAGTATAACTAAAGTTAATAGCCTTAGACAACCACTTGGAAATAGTCTGTTTTGACATGTTGTCCTTTCCTCTTACCTTCATAAGAAATTTGACAAGTGATCCAAAGTTCTGAAATATTTACTCCTGCCAAGACAGTACATGAGTTATATCTGGACAGCTGAGGTATGGGATATCCTCTCACACTCATTTAAGGCTCACAAAAGAAAATGGGGAGATAGTTTCATTTAAAGTAAACTTGGATATTACTTTAGGCATAAAAGCATTAGTTCTCAAAGAAAGCCTATCCCAGTGGAAAACAAGATAGGATTGATTAATTATAAGAGCTTGCAACTCTGATACTCTGCTTTGAACTCTGCAAGAAATCAGTAAAACTGTCTTCTTTGATATAAAGCACCCCAGAGACACACTGTTGCCCAACAAGCGAGCCAGGCGATACCAAATCAAGCATAAAAAGCTCCTAGGATTGCTGTTAATTTAGTGGAGTGTAAAAAAACTACCAGCGATGAAAAATATAATTTTATTGATCTATGTGCTTTCATCCCTTCTTGTTTGACCAGGACTTCACCACAGATAAAAACAAAATACACTCACATCATGTCCTTATACAACAAAAGCAATTAAGCATGATTTAAATGTTAAAGGAACAGCTACCTAAAAATTGTATGTAGCAGTTCAGTGAATAAGAACAAACTACCGAGCATTCACGTGTTACATGTATGTATATAAACACTAAATATATATTAATACATTCATACAATAAATTAATTAAAATTTGACAGATTTTAACTTTAATATTGGCAGGACGGAAACTGCCTTATTCAGTCCATTAGGACCAATGGCATGAAATTTTATCTGCCACTCAAGTTCCTTAGTTTCGAACAGAATTTTCCATGGACCTCCCCCATTATTGTTTCAAAACATCCAGACCAAAAAACTTAGAACTATGATTAGATTGGTTTGTAAATGTTTCCAAAGAACATTAGGTGAATTATGTTTTTTTAATGGCATAATGATGTTAATAAATATGCTCCTTGCGTGCTCTTTCAGTTTTACCTACATAATACTTAAAACAGACAATGCAAACCTAAGTAAATCACACCTTTAGATGTACAATTCATGAAACAATTTGACTTAATAGGACCAGTATTTTCAATAGCGACCCTTGCTCCCTCATATATCAAGGGACAAAATGACCACATCCCACATTTATATGTGCCTGCTTTCTTGGTACTAAAAATATTACTTCTATCAGGCATGTTTCCTAAACATGCAATGTAATTCTTAATACACCAGTCCTTTCAAAAAAACTATATGGCTTGACACCTATTGCTTCCATATTCATTGCACCAATATCAAACACCTTCCAGTTCTTTCTAATGATGTCAGACACTCTTTCAGTGTCTTCATTATAGATTAAAATTAAACTTTTATTAAATCTTGTGTCCTACACATAATTCTTTGATGTGACAACAGAGTCCACCCCCTAACAATGGATAAAATGTTCCCTCTGCCTTTTTTCGATAAATCTCATCAAAAATATTCACAAGAAATTGTTCTGGATAACCTTGGCCAATAAAAATGGACCATAATTTGTCACATTCCACATGGAAAAGGTCAGGGCTAGAGATCATTCAAAGTCTGACAAATTGCCCTTTAACTTGAGTCTTCTTCTGATGGTGTGGGTGGTACCTGTTGGTGTAATGAATATGGAAGCAATAGGTGCCGAATCATGTATAGTTTTTCAAAAGGATTAGTGCATTAAGTATTATACTGAACTTTTAAGAAACATGTCTGCCATTGGTCCTAGTGATCTGAATGAGGCAATTTCCATCCTGCCAATATTAAAGTTAAAATCTATCAAACTGTAATTATTGTATGAGTGTATTAATTTATATTTTTAGTGTTTATATACATATATGCAACATGTGCCTGCTCATTAATTTGTTCTTATTCAATTAACTGCTGCATACAATTTTTAGGTGGATGTTATTTTAAGATTTTTATCATGCTTAATTGCTTTTGTTATACAAGGAAATGTATTTGTTTTTTTTTGTTTTTTTATCTCTGATGAAGTCTCGGTCAAACAGGAAGGGACAAAAGTGCTTTTCCCTCACTGGTGTTTTTTTACACTCCAAAAAAAAAAAAAACTCCTGTGAGTAGCTGTTAATTTACTTATGTTTGATTTGGTGTCACCTGGTTTCCTTGTTGCGCTTTTTGGGTAACTGCGTCTCCAAGGTGGTTTACTTCCTGGTTGTCTTTGTGGTTCCTGGTTTGAAGAGGTTTTCCATGTTAAGAACCTCAAGTCAGCCAGGTTATCTGGTTCAAATGAAGCAATTGTTATTATCTGCAACACTGACTTAAGATCCCAAAGGAGGGACCACCAGTTTTCTTCAAGGTGTTTTGTGGATAACTCCTTTCAAAAGCATTGTGACATGAGACTGCATTAAACGAGGGGGATCCATGGGCAGACCTACTCAAACAGCCAATGAATTAACCTTAACAGAGGAATAGTAAAGTGACTAGGTTTTACTGACGCAATTATAAAACCAGAGAGCTACTAGCACAGAAGATGTGTGTTACGTTGTTGGAACTAACTAGAAAACCTTTTCCATTTGTTAATGTAAGATATTCTAGTAAAGGTTTCTTGCCTTCATTAGTACTTGCTGCATTTGCTCAGGAAACATGTGCCTAAAAGGAGTTAAGACCCTATCATTCAAGCAGTGAATTGATGTTGGAGCATATCAAGCACTCCTCTTCTAGTGCGAGTAGATCCAGTCTGTGAGGAAGCTTGTGATCATTGCCCCTTATCCATGTCCAAAAGAAGGGATAACCATGGTTGCCTGTGCAAGAAGGGACCCTCCTCAATGCTCTTTCAAGATTCCTTCTGAATCTTCAGACGTATCCTAGATATTAGTGGAAATGGTAGAAAGGCATTTTAATGGAAATTACTGTGCAGGAAAAGAAAAGCCATCCGTCTTCCAGGACTTCTTGCACAGAGTCCTGGAACAGACTTGCCAGTTGGTTGTTCAGAGAGGTGGCAAAGAGGTGTAATTGAAAAATACCCCACTGATTGATTAAATATCGTTAAGACTCCCTGATCTGGTTTCCATTTGTGAAGATATGTCCTGGTCTTGTTCAGCTTGTCCACCACACGTTTGCTCTGATGGAATGTAGGATGCCTATAGTGTAAGACTGTGTTGTGAAGCTATGTCCCAATTTAACATGGGCAAACTGCAAAGTGGTACGTTCTGGTTCTTCTATGCTTATTGATCTACCACATGACTGTGGCATTGTCTGTAACAACCTGAAGAGGTCACACAGACCAAAGATGATTCAGAGTTCAATGTCATGAGGCCAAGCATCTCTTTGATATTTACATGCTTGCATCTGTCCTTGATGTATCATACACCCTGCACTTTTATTCCTCCTGAAATTGCTCCCCAAACAAAATTAGAGGCATCTGTGGTGAAGGGCTCCTTTGGGACAGGGAGGGAGAAGGAAAGACCTGGATATATATGGATATCTGTCATCTCCACCAAATTATTTCTCTTCTGAGAAACCACAGCACTGGGATTTGAAAAGCCAAAGGGTGGTCATGCTGAGACAAAAGCCATTTTAGCTACCATTGTATCTTTCTCATGTGGAGTCTTGTCAGTGGTATCATAAGAATCACAGAAGCCATGAGATTCAAAATCCTGAGGTATTCCCTCACAGTGACTGAAGTTTGAGTGGAAAACCTTAGAAATATATCTGTCTTTTCATGTGGAAAAAACTCTTTGAACAGAAGTGTCTGGTTGATAGCTGGCACCCCAGGAACACAATTCTGTGTCAGGGAGTCAAAAAAAGACTTTTGAATGTTCTTTTAGAATCCCAGCTTGTGTAAGAGATCGGTCACATAAGACAAATATTACTCACACTTTGAAAAAGACTCTGCAAAGATTAGAAACTACCTAAACATGGAAAAATGTGGATACTGTGCAGCCTACAGTGAACTATAACAAGATGCTTTGTGAACACTTCTGGTGCAATGGATAGTCCAAATGGTAAGACAGAGAACAAATAACATGATTCAAACACACACTCTTGATTCTGACATATGGATGAGATGATAAGCATCATTTAAATTTATTATTACCAGGAAACATGAGAGAGGAAGAATTTGTAACAGGGTGTAAAGTAATTTTTTTTTATTTAGGACACTATCAAAAATAGGTTTAGGAAAAAAAATATCCAGAACTGGTCTCCAAGCATTACTTCTTTATTTGCCACTAACATCACATGATCTGCAGGATGAGGAATGACTCCTCAGAAAGGTGGAATTTCCTCCAACTGCCATCCGTAACCTTGCTTGAAACGATCTTGCCACAGAGAAAAATGGAGATTCAGACTTTTTATAAGTGAATAGGAGCCATGGTGGTAAGTGGTCACAAAGGCTCCTGAGTTGTCATACTTCTTGGATTGCTTGGGTTTGGGGCTTCATTTCGGAGCCCCTTGCCATTTTTCCCTAAATGTCTTTTACCTCTATTTCTTGAGACTGCTTATTCTGCTTTTTGCCCAAACTGTATGAGGAGTTTAAGAATCCCTTAGAAATTTTGGAAAAGGAGAGCTGAATAACCTTAGCTGCTTCCCAGATCATCTTACCCACTTCATCACCACTTTTTTGATCATCTCTGCAGCAGAGGGGCTAAATCTCTCCAAAGAGGAATTTACAATATTATTTTGTATCATCACCTGTGATGTTCTGAAAATGCAGCCATGCAAAAGTAGTTTTGTACCTACCATAAATGTAGATGTTAGAGTGCTAATACAGCTGCAGTCATAACAGATGGGTTCTCCTGCCATCAGGCGTGTCCTCGGTCAGACAAATTCTAAAGTCTAGGTCTGGCGTCAGTTGTCGTCGCTTCTTCCCTGACGTCAGTGCGACAGGGGTATAAAAGAACCAGCCGATGCCATTTTCTTCAGTTTTTCTTGCCCCAGATGTCAGGTGCCCCCATAAGTAAGGCAATACATCAAATTATGTAGTAATGCAATGCAATATAATCAAAAAACAGTAGTTGCAAGCAAATACATCATAAAAGAATACCCCTAGAGGGGAAGGAGGGAGAGAAACCTGGACTATTAGCACTCTAACATCTACATTTATGGTAGGTACAAAACTGTACTATGTTCATCGTGCATACAGCTGCAGTCATAACAGATGGGTAGAATCCCAAAGCTAAGAAAGGGGTGGTAGGCACTAGGTGGAACTAGGAGGAGCCAAAATGCCCTGCAAGACTGCAGTGACAAAGCCTGCTCTAGATTTGGAGTATAATGGTAGGTTGTAGTGCTTGGAGAAGGTATGCACAGAACTCCAAGTGGCTGCTTCAAAAATATCCTTGGTAGAAACTCCTCTGAGGAAGGCTGCAGAGGTGGCTGTGGCCCTGGTGGAATGAGTTCCAATGCCTGTAGGCACAGTTTTGCCATGAAAGGAATAGAAAAAGCGTATGCCGTGGGCTATCCATTTTGAGATTGTTTGAAAATTGGCTTTCCTTGAGCTCCTACCGCATAGGCCACAAAGAGCTGTTCTGATTTTCTGAAAGGCTTTGTTCTGTCCAAATAATAACGCAGTTGTCTGTGGATGTCCAAGGAATGTAGTAATCTCTCCCCTTTGTTTTGAGGATTAGGATAAAAGGTAGGTAAATGTATGGCCTGATTTAAAGCTACCCTGGATACCACTTTAGGCATAAAGGACGGGTTGGTTTGTAAAGAAACTCTGTCCTGATGGAAGATGATAAAAGGCTGGACAGCCATGAGGGCCTGTAGTTCTGAAACTCTACGAGCTGAGGTGATAGCCAGAAGGAAAGCTGTTTTCCAGGACAAATATTGCAAATCTGATGAGGCAGCTGGCTCAAAAGGAGGCAAGGTCAGTTTTTCCAGAATGAAATTAAGATCCCAAGCAGGTATTGGTTGTTTCCTTGGAGGTCTTAAATTCTTAGCTCCTCTGAGGAACTGTCTTAAGAGAGGGTGAGAGAATAAAGGTGGATCAGTGTTGTATTCTGCAGAAATGGCTGAGGCATGGATTTTGATGGAGGAGAAAAAGTCCACTGCTTAGCAGTTCAGCCAAATATTGTAGTATTTGAGGTAAATTCAGTTTTCCAGGGTCCTGGCCTTTTTTTCTCATTCCAGACAAAAATGTTTCCATTTTGCGGAGTAAGCTTTTCTAGTTGATGGCCTTCTGGCCTCCAGAATGACATCCTGCACCTCCTTGGAGAGCAGGGCCTGCTGTGATGCTAAGGAATCTTCCATGTGGCCAGATTGAGTGTTTTGTAGCTGACTGTGGAGAGTTTTGAAGCTGTGCTGAGTCAGAAGAAGAGGCATTAGAGGCAGGGTCCATGGTGGAGAATGCGTCAGGCTCCTCAGGAGTGGGTACCAGTGTTGCCTTGGCCAGTCCGGAGCAATGAGGATCATCTGTGGTCTGTCTGCTCTGGTCTTCAGTAGAACTTTGGGCAGCAGAGGAAGAGGTGGGCCAGTCTGGAGCAATGAGGATCATCTGTGGTCTGTCTGCTCTGGTCTTCAGTAGAACTTTGGGCAGCAGAGGAAGAGGTGGGAAGGCATAAACTGTCATCGATGTCCAACTGAAAGAGAGAGTCCACTCTCCAGGCCTTTGGATGGAAGATCCTTGAGCAGAATTTTGTCAATTGATGATTTTTGTGGGAGGCAAAGAGATCTAGGTCTGGCCTTCCCCATTCTTGGATTATTTCTGTAAATTTTGGATGCAACTTCCATTCGTGTGGATCTGTCATATTCCTGCTTAGGGTGTCTGCCAGCGTGTTTTCCTTGCCTGGCAAGTACTGTGCTTATAGTTCCATTTGTAAGTCCATGGCCATGTTCCAAAGAGACATGGCCAGGCTGCATAGGGGGTAAGAATGTGTTCCTCCCAGTTTGTTTATGTACCACATAACTGTGGTGTTGTCCGTTCTTATCAGTAGTTGACCTGGTTGTAAAAGGTCCTTGAAAGCTGTAATAGCATGTATTACTGCTAGCATTTCTTTTTGATTGATGTGGAGGTGCTTTTCTTTTTGGGACCATTTGCCCTGAATGCACCGATCTGTCATGTGTGCCCCCCAGGCATAGTCCGAGGAGTCTGTTGTGATGACTTGATTTGCGTGAGGCTTGCTGAAAGGAAGACCTGTGTTTGTTTGACATGCTTGAGCCCACCACAGAAATTCCTTTTGTAGACATGGAATTAGTGGTATTATTGTTTCCAAACTGTGGCTGTGTTGAGGCCATATATTTTTCAGGTACCATTGTAGTTTCCTCATATGCAGCTTTGCACATGGGATTAGTAAGATGCAAGATGCCATGAATCCCAGAGCCTGCAGGATTTTCCTTGCAGTCAGCCTGGTGCAATTTGCTAGTGTTCTGAAGTATTGAATTAGTTGCCTCTGCTTCTCTGGCGTGAGGTAGGACATCTGGGTGTTTGTGTCCAAATTGGCACCCAGGAAAATTATCTTCCGAGAGGGTATCAGCCTTGATTTTTTTTTGTTGACTGTGTATCCCAGAGAGTTCAATATCATTATTACATAAGCCAGATGTTTCAAAAGAATGTGCTTGCTGTCCGCTTGGATCAGGCAGTCATCCAAATAGGGGTATATTTGAATCCCTTGAAGTCTGCAGTAGGCAATTACTGATGCCAGGCATTTCATGAATACTCTGGGTGCAGTAGATAAGCCAAAGGGCAATGCAGAGAATTGATAATGAGTTGAACCTGCAAGAAATCTGAGGTATCTTCTGCAATTTTGTCTGATTGGGGCATGCAGGTATGCCTCCTTGAGGTCCAATGTTACCAGCCAAGACTCCTTGCCCAGCATGGGAAGAAGCTGCTGTAGAGTGAGCATCTTGAATTTTGGTGCAGTAGAAATGTGTTTAGGATGGATAGATCCAAAATAGGTCTCCAATCTTTTCCCTTCCTTGGCACCAGAAATAGCCTGGAATAAAACCCTCGACCTTGTTCATGCGTAGGTACCTCTTGAATAGCTTTCATGTTTATGAGCTCTGTAATTTGCTTTTGTGCCTCTGCCCTTTGATTGTGTGGCAGGTTTGGCATGCCTCTCATTTTTGGAAAGGTGTGAAAATGGAATTAGTAGCCTCAGTTTATAATGTCCAGGATCCATTTGTCCTTTGTGACAATATGCCAATTTTTTGAAAATAATGACAGCTTTCCTCCTAAGGGGGCTGCCATTTGAGACCTGGTTGGCATGCAAAGGGGAAAGTCATTGGGTTTGCTTTCTGAAAGATTGTGAGTTGTCCTCACCACCTCTGTGAGGGAGCTTGCCATTATCTGCCTCTATAGGATCCGTGGGATTGCCCTCTGCCCCTTGGGCGCCTGTATCTGCCTCTTTGGGGTCGGTCTGTGGCAGGAAAGGACCAGTTTTTGGAAGGCCAATTTCTACTAAAACGTGGGGGTTCAACCTGTAGAAATTTTCACTGTTTGCATTGATTTAGCCTTTTCCTCCATTTTCCTTAATACCTCCTCAGCATTAGCACCAAATAGTACATCCTTTTGAAGAGGGGCGTCTAGTAATTTAGCTTTGACATGATCAGGCAGGGCTTGTTCCTTGAGCCAGGCATGCCTACGTATGACTGATCCTGTAACCGCAGCTCTACATGAGGCCTCTAGAGCATCAAAACCACATTGTAAGGTATGCTTACCCACTTGTTCTGCACTATGCATCAAATCCTGCAACTCCTTCAAGTCTGGTTGTTCAGGCTGTGACATTTTACTTTTCAGTTATAACAAAAACTGTTGATATTTTAGCATATGAAACTGACAGTTTAAGGTCCTCATGGAAAGGTAGCCGAGGTATATACCTTTTTTCCCCACCTTTCTAAGGATCTGGAATTTCTCTCGGAAGGCAATGGATTTTTTGCAATGGAGGCCTTAACTCCCTTGGGGCCCTGTGAGATGGTTTCTGGGTCAGCAGCATGGCTTTTGTATAGAAATTGGTGCGAGTCAGGGACCCTGTAGTACCGGTCAGGCTTAACTGGAGCTGGAGGTAGAGAGTCCGGGTTAAGGCAGGCCTCCGAGTAAACATCATCTAGTATGTCCAAGACAGGAGGTATAGCTAGAGGCCTGTGCTGAGGAAGCAAGAGAAATTCCCTGAGCCTTTTCTTGGAATCAGAATAATCCTGGCCTTCCCAATGGAAGTGTTCCCTTAAGGTATGCAAAGGTTCCCCAAATGAGTAATCCTCAGGGGGGGATACAGAAGGAATGGACTCCTCCACATCAGAGTCTTCAAAAGGGGAGTAAGAATGTTCCTGATTGTCAGAGTGCTCTGAAATAATGGAGCCCTGATCAGAGGAGGGGGAATCTTCCTCCACTCTAGGCCTTTTGTCTGGAGGGGGCTGAGAACCTCTGATAAGAGTAATTAAATCCTCAGCCATTTTAAGCATCTGTTTCTTAGGCATGGGGCCTGGAGATGGGCACTCTTTAGCTGGTCTCAGAGTGCATGGTAGCTTTAGACTTTGTGAAAGCCTTGATGGAGAAAGAAGAGGAAGGTCTGAAGACACCTTGAGTGGAGGTGGACCTGTCCACATTCTGAGCTTCAACGCCAAGAGTGGCTTCGGTATCTGTAGTCGGGGTGTGGGCCGAGGAGCCTGCGACCTCGGGCACAGGAGACACTGTCAAAGACAGGTCGTCAATAGACAGGGGCTGTGTAGGCGCCTCACTGAGAACCAGACCACGTGTAGTCAGCTTTGGAGTGGTGTCGGTAGAGGCCGCGGACCTCACGTGTCGGTCCTTGTCTTTGTGTTTTTTTTGACAAAACTAGAGTCGGAGTATCAGACGACATAGTATAATTAAATGCTTTTCCAAAATAATGCTGGGTGAACTCCGCCCGATGCTTAATAGTGCGTTTGTTAAATGTAGCACAAAAGCGACAGGCAGAGACCTCGTGGTCTGGGCCTAAACAAGGTATACAGAGGGAATGGAAATCCTTATGCATTATTTGCTTCCCACAAGAAATACAATTATTAACTTTGTCTGACATCGGTCTGAGGCAAAAAAAGGTTCCCCAACGGGGTACTTAGCTTTTAAGAAGACTTCGGTTTCCAAATTTTCATAATCTCAGGAGCTGGCCGACTGGCACTTGCGAACTGCTTCTGCTTCGGGCACCGCGTGGCAAGAAAGACTGGAGAAAATGGCGTCAGCTGGTTCTTTTATACCCCTGTCACACTGACGTCAGGGAAGAAGCGACGACAACCGACGTAGGACCTAGACTTTGAATTTCGGCCGACCGAGGACACGCCTGACGGCAGGAGAATCCATCTGTTATGACTGCAGCTGTATGCACGATGAACATCCTCCTCAAAACAGTACCATTGGCCATAGCCCTGCAAGATGTATCAACATAGTCATAGACACACTGTAAACAGTAGTGACCTATGCAACTTTTAGTTATGTACTCACCATAACTTCAGATGTTTGGGATCCATCTCGCCTACATTCTGACTGATGGGTTCGGAGCCGATCCCTCGGCTCCGACTCGGCACGCTTATGCCAAAGAGCGAAGTCTCTTATTGGCTGAGCTTACTATATCCCAGGATGCACCACTACCAGTCCCCCAGATCTAGTTTGTCCGCATACATGCACACATGCACGCCTTGCTTATATAACATCGTCAGATGAAACAAGATAAACAGTAGAACTCAAAACCGTTCAATCTCTTCTGATCTCCAAGGCAGGGGGAAGGAGGGTGGGTTTAGGAATGAAGGCGAGATGGATCCCAAACATCTGAAGTTATGGTGAGTACATAACTAAAAGATGTTATGTGATCCTATCTCGCCTACATTCTGACTGATGGGACAGCGTCCTAGCACCTGAATCCTGGGTGGCTCACTGGAAAACACTCCTGAGTACCGTGGAACCAAATGAAGCTGGCCTCTAGATGCCACATCCAATTTGTAGTGGGAAATGAAAGTGTGCGGATTGGACCAAGTAGCCGCAGCACAAATTTCCGATATAGCGAGCTTGGAATGAAAAGCTATAGAAGTAGCCATAGCCCTGGTAGAATGAGCTTTGATGGATGTTGTAAGTTGCTTATTCAAGAAGAATAAGCCTGAGTTATACAATCTCTGATCCATTTGGAGATAGTAGCTTTTGTGATGGTTTGGCCCAATTTATTATCTGAGAAGGACACAAACAACTGGTCTGACTTACGAAGTTGCTGAGTCCTGTCTAAATAGAAGCGTAATTGCCTGTGAACATCCAATTTATGGAGAGTGTATTCTGCTTCATTGGAGAATTTTGGGAAGAAAACTGGTAGCTCCAGAGATTGTTGGAGACAGAAACTAGAACAGACCTTTGGGACAAAGGATGGATTTGGCCTAAGTGAAACTCTATCCTTGTGGAAAATCAAGTCACGGTGGCTTAATAGACAGGGCTTGAAGCTCTGAAACCCTTCTTGCAGAAGTAATTGCAACTAAGAAGGCAGTTTTCCAAGACAGATATTTTAACTCACATGTAGCAGCCGGTTCGAAGGGGAAGATGTTAATGCGAAGCACCAAATCAAGATCCACGGAGGTGCAGGATGAAAAATTGGGGGTCTTAATAGGCTCGCACCTTTAATGAAAGTTTTGCATAGTCTGTTGCTCATCAAAGGAGGATCCATGGATTCGTGGAATTTAGAGATAGCCGCTAGTTGGACTTTAATAGTTGAGACAGAAGATCCTTGATTAAACAGGGATGTTAAGAATTTCAAAACCTCTGGGACAGGAGCAGAGATAGGGTCTAAGCCCTTGAGTTGAGCCCAGATAGCAAACCTCTTCCACTTACTGAGGTACAATTTGTTAGTGGTGGGTTTGTGGGCGAGAAGATAAAATGTGAACAACTTCCGGGTCTAATGTGTGCTTTCTAACTAAAGTCGGAAGTGGAGGAGCCAAGCTGTCAATTTCAAAGATTGAAGGGACTGATGCCGATGTCCCAACTGATGGATTAGCAAGTCCGGAATTAGGTCTAAAGTCCACGGATCGTCCACGCATGCTTCTTCAGGTAAGGAAACCATACCTGGCGAGGCCAGTATGGGGCAATCAGTATCATTGAGGACCCCAATTGAGAAGCTTTTGAATAACTTTGGGTAGAAGTGGAATTGGAGGAAAGGCATAAAGTAGCCCTGTTGGCCAAGGTTGTGCTAGAGCATCCATAGCTGGTACTCCCTGATGTGGGATGATGGAGAAGAACCTTTGTCACTTGGTGTTTAGAGGAGTTGCAAATAGGTCGCAGCACGTCCCCATCTCCTGAAAACCTGAGCTGCTACTGTGTGGTTTAGAGACCACTCGTGAGAGAGAATTGTCCTGCTCAATTTGTCTGCCAATATATTTGACCTTCCGGGATGTGGGTCGCTACCAAGAAGCGGTTGGTAGCTACAGCCCATTCCCACACTCTCATGGCCTCTCTGCAAAGGGGTACGATCTGGTCCCTCCTTGTTTGTTCAGATACCAGACCACCGACATGTTGTCTGTGTGGATGGCGATGATGCCCTGAGGAAGAAACTCGTGTAAGGCCTGTAGGGATAGAAGTACAGCCCTCATCTCCAACACGTTGATGTGGAGAAGAGCTTCGCCTGGAAGCCAGGAGCCCTGAACTAGCCTGCCCAGACAATGCCCCCACCCTATCTGGGAGGCATCTGTCGTCAGGGTAACCACTGGAGAGGGAAGAACAAAGGGGTTTCCTTTGATCCAAATTGGATGTCTAAAGCCACCAGCGAAGGTCCCTTTGCATATTTCCGTAATCATGATGTGATGATTGAGGGAAGATCCTGAAAGGACCATTGCGTTGACAATAGCCACTGAAGAATCCTCATGTGCAATCTTGCCAGAGGAACTAAAGAACTGTGGCAGACATTGAGCCTAAAACTTGTAGAACCATCCTGGCTGGGGCTTTGGATCTCGAGATTAGAGCTTGAACTTGGCCCTGTAAAGTTTGGATCCTTTCGGCAGGAAGAAAGACGCATCAATCTTGAGTCTATCTCTGCTCCTATGAACCTTATGCGTTGAGAGGGCAGCAAGACAGACTTTGACCAATTGAATGTAATCCCCAGGGTAACACCCAGGAGATGGTGGCTTTGAGGTTGTCCATTAGTAGATGCCTGGTGGTGGCAGTCAGGAGCCAGTCGTCCAGATAGGGAAACACTTGGAATCCAAGACTTCTCAGGTGAGCCGTCACTACTGCCAAACACTTGGTGAACACCCTGGGGCTGTGGTGAGACCAAAGGGCAGAGCGCAAAATTGGTAATGACTGACTCCCAGGCTGAAGCGCAGATACCTCCTGGACGCCTGATGTATCGGTATGTGATAATAGGCGTCCTTGAGGTCTATGGAGCACATCCAAACATCCTTCTCCAACAATGGGAGAAAATTTTTTGGAATTAAGATCCCAAGCAGGTATTGGTTGTTTCCTTGGAGGTCTTAAATTCTTAGCTCCTCTGAGGAACTGTCTTAAGAGAGGGTGAGAGAATAAAGGTGGATCAGTGTTGTATTCTGCAGAAATGGCTGAGGCATGGATTTTGATGGAGGAGAAAAAGTCCACTGCTTAGCAGTTCAGCCAAATATTGTAGTATTTGAGGTAAATTCAGTTTTCCAGGGTCCTGGCCTTTTTTCTCATTCCAGACAAAAACGTTTCCATTTTGCGGAGTAAGCTTTTCTAGTTGATGGACTTCTGGCCTCCAGAATGACATCCTGCACCTCCTTGGAGAGCAGGGCCTGCTGTGATGCTAAGGAATCTTCCATGTGGCCAGATTGAGTGTTTTGTAGCTGACTGTGGAGAGTTTTGAAGCTGTGCTGAGTCAGAAGAAGAGGCATTAGAGGCAGGGTCCATGGTGGAGAATGCGTCAGGCTCCTCAGGAGTGGGTACCAGTGTTGCCTTGGCCAGTCCGGAGCAATGAGGATCATCTGTGGTCTGTCTGCTCTGGTCTTCAGTAGAACTTTGGGCAGCAGAGGAAGAGGTGGGCCAGTCCGGAGCAATGAGGATCATCTGTGGTCTGTCTGCTCTGGTCTTCAGTAGAACTTTGGGCAGCAGAGGAAGAGGTGGGAAGGCATAAACTGTCATCGATGTCCAACTGAAAGAGAGAGCGTCCACTCTCCAGGCCTTTGGATGGAAGATCCTTGAGCAGAATTTTGTCAATTGATGATTTTTGTGGGAGGCAAAGAGATCTAGGTCTGGCCTTCCCCATTCTTGGATTATTTCTGTAAATTTTGGATACAACGTCCATTCGTGTGGATCTGTCATTCCTGCTTAGGGTGTCTGCCAGCGTGTTTTCCTTGCCTGGCAAGTACTGTGCTTATAGTTCCATTTGTAAGTCCATGGCCATGTTCCAAAGAGACATGGCCAGGCTGCATAGGGGGTAAGAATGTGTTCCTCCCCGTTTGTTTATGTACCACATAACTGTGGTGTTGTCCGTTCTTATCAGTAGTTGACCTGGTTGTAAAAGGTCCTTGAAAGCTGTAATAGCATGTATTACTGCTAGCATTTCTTTTTGATTGATGTGGAGGTGCTTTTCTTTTTGGGACCATTTGCCTTGAATGCACCGATCTGTCATGTGTGCCCCCCAGGCATAGTCCGAGGAGTCTGTTGTGATGACTTGATTTGCGTGAGGCTTGCTGAAAGGAAGACCTGTGTTTGTTTGACATGCTTGAGCCCACCACAGAAATTCCTTTTGTAGACATGGAATTAGTGGTATTATTGTTTCCAAACTGTGGCTGTGTTGAGGCCATATATTTTTCAGGTACCATTGTAGTTTCCTCATATGCAGCTTTGCACATGGGATTAGTAAGATGCAAGATGCCATGAATCCCAGAGCCTGCAGGATTTTCCTTGCAGTCAGCCTGGTGCAATTTGCTAGTGTTCTGAAGTATTGAATTAGTTGCCTCTGCTTCTCTGGCGTGAGGTAGGACATCTGGGTGTTTGTGTCCAAATTGGCACCCAGGAAAATTATCTTCCGAGAGGGTATCAGCCTTGATTTCTTTTTGTTGACTGTGTATCCCAGAGAGTTCAATAACATTATTACATAAGCCAGATGTTTCAAAAGAATGTGCTTGCTGTCCGCTTCGATCAGGCAGTCGTCCAAATAGGGGTATATTTGAATCCCTTGAAGTCTGCAGTAGGCAATTACTGATGCCAGGCATTTCATGAATACTCTGGGTGCAGTAGATAAGCCAAAGGGCAATGCAGAGAATTGATAATGAGTTGAACCTGCAAGAAATCTGAGGTATCTTCTGCAATTTTGTCTGATTGGGGCATGCAGGTATGCCTCCTTGAGGTCCAATGTTACCAGCCAAGACTCCTTGCCCAGCATGGGAAGAAGCTGCTGTAGAGTGAGCATCTTGAATTTTGGTACGAGTAGAAATGTGTTTAGGATGGATAGATCCAAAATAGGTCTCCAATCTTTTCCCTTCCTTGGCACCAGAAATAGCCTGGAATAAAACCCTCAACCTTGTTCATGCGTAGGTACCTCTTGAATAGCTTTCATGTTTATGAGCTCTGTAATTTGCTTTTGTGCCTCTGCCCTTTGATTGTGTGGCAGGTTTGGCATGCCTCTCATTTTTGGAAGGGTGTGAAAATGGAATTAGTAGCCTCAGTTTATAATGTCCAGGATCCATTTGTCCTTTGTGACAATATGCCAATTTTTTGAAAATAATGACAGCTTTCCTCCTAAGGGGGCTGCCATTTGAGACCTGGTTGGCATGCAAAGGGGAAAGTCATTGGGTTTGCTTTCTGAAAGATTGTGAGTTGTCCTCACCACCTCTGTGTGGGAGCTTGCCATTATCTGCCTCTATAGGATCCGTGGGATTGCCCTCTGCCCCTTGGGCGCCTGTATCTGCCTCTTTGGGGTCGGTCTGTGGCAGGAAAGGACCAGTTTTTGGAAGGCCAATTTCTACTAAAACGTGGGGGTTCAACCTGTAGAAATTTTCACTGTTTGCATTGATTTAGCCTTTTCCTCCATTTTTCCTTAATACCTCCTCAGCATTAGCACCAAATAGTACATCCTTTTTGAAGAGGCGTCTAGTAATTTAGCTTTGACATGATCAGGCAGGGCTTGTTCCTTGAGCCAGGCATGTCTACGTATGACTGATCCTGTAACCGCAGCTCTACATGAGGCCTCTAGAGCATCAAAACCACATTGTAAGGTATGCTTACCCACTTGTTCTGCACTATGCATCAAATCCTGCAACTCCTTCAAGTCTGGTTGTTCAGGCTGTGACATTTTACTTTTCAGTTATAACAAAAACTGTTGATATTTTAGCATATGAAACTGACAGTTTAAGGTCCTCATGGAAAGGTAGCGGTATATACCTTTTTCCCCACCTTTCTAAGGATCTGGAATTTCTCTCGGAAGGCAATGGATTTTTTGCAATGGAGGCCTTAACTCCCTTGGGGCCCTGTGAGATGGTTTCTGGGTCAGCAGCATGGCTTTTGTATAGAAATTGGTGCGAGTCAGGGACCCTGTAGTACCAGTCAGGCTGAACTGGAGCTGGAGGTAGAGAGTCCGGGTTAAGGCAGGCCTCCGGTAAACATCATCTAGTATGTCCAAGACAGGAGGTATAGCTAGAGGCCTGTGCTGAGGAAGCAAGAGAAATTCCCTGAGCCTTTTCTTGGAATCAGAATAATCCTGGCCTTCCCAATGGAAGTGTTCCTTAAGGTATGCAAAGGTTCCCCAAATGAGTAATCCTCAGGGGGATACAGAAGGAATGGACTCCTCCACATCAGAGTCTTCAAAGGGGAGTAAGAATGTTCCTGATCGTCAGAGTGCTCTGAAATAATGGAGCCCTGATCAGAGGAGGGGAATCTTCCTCCACTCTAGGCCTTTTTGTCTGGAGGGCTGAGAACCTCTGATAAGAGTAATTAAATCCTCAGCCATTTTAAGCATCTGTTTCTTAGGCATGGGGCCTGGAGATGGGCACTCTTTAGCTGGTCTCAGAGTGCATGGTAGCTTTAGACTTTGTGAAAGCCTTGATGGAGAAAGAAGAGGAAGGTCTGAAGACACCTTGAGTGGAGGTGGACCTGTCCACATTCTGAGCTTCAACGCCAAGAGTGGCTTCGGTATCTGTAGTCGGGGTGTGGGCCGAGGAGCCTGCGACCTCGGGCACAGGAGACACTGTCAAAGACAGGTCGTCAATAGGCAGGGGCTGCGTAGGCGCCTCACTGAGAACCAGACCACGTGTAGTCAGCTTTGATTTGGAGTGGTGACGGTAGAGGCCGCGGACCTCACGTGTCGGTCCTTGTCTTTGTGTTTTTTTTGACAAAACCAGAGTCGGAGTATCAGACGACATAGTATAATTAAATGCTTTTCCAAAATAATGCTGGGTGAACTCCGCCCGATGCTTAATAGTGCGTTTGTTAAATGTAGCACAAAAGCGACAGGCAGAGACCTCGTGGTCTGGGCCTAAACAAGGTATACAGAGGGAATGGAAATCCTTATGCAGTATTTGCTTCCCACAAGAAATACAACTATTAATTTTGTCTGACATCGGTCTGAGGCAAAAAAAGGTTCCCCAACGGGGTACTTAGCTTTTAAGAAGACTTCGGTTTCCAAATTTTCATAATCTCAGGAGCTGGCCGACTGGCACTTGCGAACTGCTTCTGCTTCGGGCACCGCGTGGCAAGAAAGACTGGAGAAAATGGCGTCAGCTGGTTCTTTTATACCCCTGTCACACTGACGTCAGGGAAGAAGCGACGACAACCGACGCAGGACCTAGACTTTGAATTTCGGCCGACCGAGGACACGCCTGATGGCAGGAGAATCCATCTGTTATGACTGCAGCTGTATGCACGATGAACATCCTCCTCAAAACAGTACCATTGGCCATAGCCCTGCAAGATGTATCAACATAGTCATAGACACACTGTAAACAGTAGTGACCTATGCAACAAAAGAAACTAAACAGATTTTTTTCCTCACAAGAAAGGACTACAGATAAAACAAATTCCTCATGCTTTCACAGTTAGCTAGAACAAACTTTAACATACGAGCCTGACAATTCAAAATTCTGAAAATCAAAGTTGCAAAAGTATACACTTTTCCTCATACTTAACTATAACTTTCCTATTCTTATTAGAATTGGAATGAACTAAGTGTTTAGTAGTAATGGGATCAACCAGAGCTATAGCCGCTGGGTTAGGTTTGGAAATAATGTATAAAAACTTAAGATTGAGGAACTTTATAAATCCTACTTTATAAATCCTATCTGCCCTTTTAGGAGCAGCTGACTCTCAGGAAAATTAGACAGTAACACACACATCCTCTAAAGCAGACTGTGAAGGAACTGATGTAGGTTCTGGAAATTCCTTCTATAACAACTGTATTTTCTGAGAAACTGAGGCTCTTCAGTATTCTCTCAAAGAAAACGCTGGCACATTCTAACAATAGTCTCAAAATATAATGTCCCACAGGTAGAATCAGAAACTGAGCTGCCCTCTGAGTGTGACTCAGAAGTCTGAGCAGAAAACCCTGAATCTGTCCCTTCATCTTCTGCTCAGTTTCAGAATCTTGAATCTCTTAAAAAAAAAAAAGAGGTATCCCTCTTTCTTTTACCAGAAACTACTTTACAAGAAAGATTAATAGCCTGAATTAAACCCTGACCCAGACCCCGTAAACTAAGACAAATGCTTAGGTTTCTGTTTTTTTTTTTCACAGAAAAAATGAGGCCATCTATATTACTAACAGCCCTCATTAGGCCAATCGAGTATAATGTCCCATTTGGCATGTACCTCACTAGACACACGCAACAGCTGGAAAGGCCACAAAAGTACCTCATGAAGAGGATCCTAGGCCTTAAACACCTGTCGTACATGGACAGACTCAAAAATCACCAGTTATTCTCTCTCATATCATCTACTAAGAGGCAATCTCTGCTTGACTTACAAAACCATGTCTGACCCAGCTCTGTTAGAAATGCTACATCTAAAGAAATCCCAATCCCTCCATACCACAAGCTCCAGAGACCTCAACCTCATTACCACAATCATCAGAACATGCTGGAGGGACAGGTTCATAACCCAGAGACTACCCATGCTATGGAACAGACTTCGCATATATGTCAAGCAGAGCACCTCACTGGCCCTCTTCAAGAGGAATCTTGATGAGTGGATGGGAAGTAGAAAGTTCACCTCGGGGATCACTCCAGTGGCACTGCTTGATAGAGGCACTGGGAACTAATGTCAGGTGACAATGCCAGGGCACTTCTATGGGCTACGCTTGTAAAGGCTCCAGGGCCATTAACCTAGTACACACCTATGAACACCATCACCACTTTCTCCAGGGAAGGGCACAGCATTCTGACAAAATAGGGAAGCCTTTCCAGTTTCCTCTCCCAGGATGGACAAGAGTAGCTATCCCCTGCCCAGTGAGGGGACCCCAAGAGCCCACAGATGTGGCTAACCCCTGGTCGATGGTAGCTGTAGGTGCTACTGGGCATCCTGGGTAAAAGATGAAGTACAGTAAATGGACACAGCAGTCATCCACCTGTGGCTGAGACAAATTGCTAGGCTGCTATGGTGGCAAAGATTGTTTGCTACATTTCTTTTTGTCACTGGAGGAAGGACCAATTGAGGGAGTGGTAGTTTGTTCCATAATCAAGCCAAAAATGGTGCCTCTTTCCCATGGAAGACAAGCAGCAAATGCCAGTAATGACTACAAGTCTTTAAAAGTCCATTTTACACAGGCACACAGACACAATTTTAAAACACTATGCTAGCCCCAAAAAAGAAAAATAAACACTTTCTCGACAGAAAAAAAAAAAGGTTTTCAGTTGTCACACGACTTTTAAACTGGCAAGAAACAGTGCTCTCATTTAAAAGTATGATATAATCTTGTGACAGTTCATTAAAACAGTGAAAACAAAAAAACTGCAGCAGACCACCACTAAAATGAACTGTTTAATTACTCAATATAAAACAATAAAAATACAGATGAAAAATCCACACAGAGATTAGCACTTTTGGGCTCCTGCCCTTCATCAGATAATTTGCGTTTTTAAATTTAAACCTAATGTAAGCCAATCACAATTCAGTATTGCACCTGCTGATTCTTAAGGGCAGGTTTCATTGGTATAACCTCATTTAGCCCCGGATATCTGTGGGCTGAAAGCTCTTATTATCCATTTGGTTTCTTCAACATCAGTAATGTTCTTTATATCACCCCCCCCCCCGTGTTCATTTAATGCTCCATATTTCCCTAAAAATAAAGTTATGCCCTTCATTGCTGGAAATATGTCTATACAAGGCATTATGCTAATTTTTCATTCTTATAGCCGATAAATGTTGTAAGATTCTAACCTTGAACATGCAATTTGCTTTACCTACATAATAGCATGAACCCCCTTGGCAGTTAGCTAAATAAACTATGTTTTTAGTCCTACAATTGGCCTTAGCACTAAAATGATAGATCTTGCCTGTAATCAGATGTGTAAATTCTGTTCCCTTATTAATATAACTGCAAGCTTTACATGAGCCACAAGATGTCCCTTCTCTGTATATTAACTGCCATTGATGCTCACTCCCTTCATGACTTAAAATATCCTTTAAATTCCTATTTCTTCTGAACCCAAAATTCAGTCGTTCACTCTCTATTCCTCTCATCTTATCATCTGTCAACAGATCTTAGAAACCCTTTATTACCTGATTTGGCTTACTAAGTCCCTTACTACTCATTAAAGAGTACCTCAGAGGATAACTGCTCAAGAAAGCTTAATTATTTGCGTGTGAGCTCTTGAACACTAAGTGTCTTACCAGGGCATAACAGTGAAATTTACTCTCATAGCTATAAAACATAGCAAGCGCACTCTTTAGACAAATTGTTATAAAAAGGAGAGGAACCTAATAGAAAGTAAGAAAGTACCTACTTTTAGCTCCAGCGCACTCGTGCAGTATACAAAGACCCTTACTACCTCATGGTCTGTTTTGGCCCTGCTGCACTCGGGCTTGCTCCGCACCCCACCCTGCCCCCCAAATCTCACCCGCCCCCAGTGGTGCTAAATATATAGTGCTACAACCACACCCCCTCTTTCTTCAACCAATCAGCTATATCCAAGTCAGCAATTGGCTTTCCAGTACTTAACCTTTCTATTCTATCTTAAAAAGTTTAAACTGGGGACAAGTCAACCTCAATAATCCCAATGTTATTTGCAATTAAACTACTTAAAATACTATCACTGTACTCTCTGCTACCCTTTCTGCTTGTCCCATATCTTCTTACTGCCTATGAATATAATGCATACCTAGGTTTCCAATACCCAAAAGGCCAACCCTCCAGTTTTATAGCTACACACAAGCTTGAACACCTAACTCCTTACTTACTAGGTACCAGCATCCCATTAGAACAAGATATGCCAACCCTAAAACCAAAAGATACCAAAGTCTATCAATTAAAATCTGGAAGCTCACAATCAGATTACAATGCAACTTGACAATGGATGGAGATATCCACCCAAATCCTGGCCCATCCTCATTCACTGGCTCTAGGTCCTTTACTAACTGTCCCACTACTACACAAATTTTAGACAAACCCCCAAACTCACTCTTAATCAGTCACCTAAATATCAGAAGTGTAAACAATAAGATTCAACACCTACATGCCCTCTTAGATGCTCTTTCCCCAGACATATTATTGTCTTATTGAAACCTGGCTAAAGCCTTCTACTTCAGATAAAGTTATACCACCAGGCTGTAACATCCTAAGACTTGATCGAACCAATAGAAAGGGAGGTGGGGGTAGCTGTTCTGTACAAATCCATGCTTGAAGTGTCCTATAATGCCCTGCAAACATCCCTGTTTGGCAATGCTGAAATTCCTATCACTAAGCTCCACATTAATAAGAACAAATATATAAATCTCATCTGTGTGTATATATTCCCCAGGCAATAACATAAATACCCTTGAAGATATCCTACACTGGCTATCTAGCAATTACCCCCAAGAAATCATTGTACTTTAACATAGACTGGAACATGTGTTCCTCAGAACCCCCCACTCACCACATAAACCTTTATGGATTTCCGCAAGTCTTATCCTCCCCCACTAGGATCAGTAAACCCAACAATAAAGCAAGTATTCTGGATTGGATTCTTGTTAACACCCATCCCCTCAAATACAAGAGTGGGACCTGCCTGATGATGTAACTGATCACCTCCTCACCTATTTAATCAGGCAAAAAGCTGATATCCGCAACCAGTCCATTTTTAAAACAATAAGAATTTCAACTGCACAAAATTCCAAAATGAACTTAAATCTTGCAGTTGGTCACTTCTGAAACAGTTACCACTTGAAGAAGCAGTAAATTACTTCCAAATTCCCATCCATCCTTGACATCCATGCACCAGCACGGGCTATTAGAACCAAAACAAAAGTCCTTGGCTCTCAAAAGAAACCGGACATAAAATGCTACTTAGAAATAGGGCTTGGGCCACTTTGAGGACCACAAAAAACCCCATAGATCAACTTAGACACAGGCAGCTAAGAAATGAAAAAAAAATCCACCACATTAGACAAGAAAAACTATTACTGTCATCTACAAGAAAAACAATAAAACACACTTTTGAGTAGGTATAAACAAACACCTTAGTCCAGGACAGTCCTCCACTCCTACCCCCTTGGATTCGAACCAAAACATCCCAGCAGAAATTGATACATTTAACAGTGTCTTTACAACAACCATCCAGAACCTAGCTAACCAATTATCCCCTGGATGCCCACAGTCTCTGGCCACTACACACTGCTCCCAACTCCCCTTCAACTTCAAGCCAGTTTGCACATCTTTGGTCTGAAAAGTAATTAAAAAAAACTAAAGTCTACCACTCTGTCGGTGATCTCCTCCCTGCAGAATATCTACAACAAGCTGCAGATGCCCTAGCATACCCATTACTATCCTGATCAATAGAACTATAACTGAAGCATCCATTACCTCCATCTGGAAGAAATCCCATGTCATCCCACTCCATAAAGGGGGCAAGCTCTACTAACTTTCAAACTATAGACCCATAGCCATTCTGTCACCATTGGCTAAAATTATGGAAAATGCATCCACAATCAACTAAAGAACTATCTTATCCATAATAATCTTCTAGCCAACACCTAACATGGCTTTAGACCATTCCATAGTACAACCTCAGCCCTCTTCTCCTTCTCTAACATCATTAACCAACACTGAAACAATAATAAACTTTCCTCTACTATCTTTATCAATCTTTCAAAAGCCTTTGATATGGTAAACCACCAAATACTCGTATATACTTTGAAATCCATCTCCCTAGAGGACCAGGCCATCCAATGGTTTCAGTCATATCTCAGTGGTAGACATCAGACTGTCCCTATCTACCTTTTTACCCATCACCCTCGGAGTACCCCAAGGCTCCATACTAGGTCCACTATTATTTTCCATTTTCATCAATGATTTGTATAAGGTCATCCCAAATGCAACATGCATTCAATATGCAGATGACTCCACTTTAGTATGTTCCAACACTTCACCTACACAGTTGCAGATTCTATCCCAAAATACTTTTAACACAGTTGAAAACTGGCACCTTAACTGCCATCTCATATTAAATCTAATTAAACCAAACTGCTGCTTTTCTCCCCCACTCACAGGTCTGCCCCTATAACCTTTACATTAAAATCCAACAATAGCACCATTATTTCCCCAGATTCCTCAACCAAGGAGTTATAATAGATAATAACCTCACTTTTGAGCTGCATATCAATACAACTATTAAAACAGTTAATAAAAAACTTGGCTCACTATAGAAGATAAAGCCCTTCCTAACGACATTAGCCAGAACTGTAATTGCTCGTACACATCTACTCTCCACCCTCCTCTATGCTTCCCCTCTATTTACAGCCCTCAGCAAAACTGACCTTAATAAACTTTCTAGCAGCTACAATCACATTGCTAGATTTGCTACTGATGCAGCCTACAGAACTCATCACTGTCATAACCTAAATCTGCTAGGATGGCTTGAACTGCCTAACCTACTTCAGGTTAACCAAATAATAGTTGCACACAAGATCCTGTACCAATCAGATAATACACCTGTACTTAAAAACCTCATCACCCCCCCTAGTAACCTTAGCGCACTTTGTTCATCTGAAAGACTACTAGTTCAAACTCTCAAATCAAACAACGCAGCCAGTAAATCTCTATTTGCTAACTCTGTTGGCAAAACTTGGAATTCTCTTCCTGCTACTCTAACATCTGATCCTGCTACTCTAACATCTGAACTCTCTCTACCTCAATTCAAGAAAAGTCTGATGCAGTACTTTAAAAAAATGATGGCTATGTCCTTGTCATAATCCAGACTAACTAACCATCAATCCTGTACACATGGAGGACTTCTGCCTACACTTTGTTTCTTAACTTATAAATCCTATAATCTCCTTGGATCTACTACCAGGTTAGCCTACTATTCATTCAATACCCTATCATTCTTAAAGACACTACCTAGAATTTTCCATTTGAGTACAAATGTAATAATTTTCTATATGTTTTTGTGTTTGTTTACATCTGTGTGAAAATCCTTTTATTTGGGTTTTATTTTGTGTTTTAACAGTTTGTTGAATGTCTTTTCGGAACTTTTCTCCCAGAGCCTCCGCTGAAAATGGGCATGTATCCAGTCAGACTATCCCGGTAAACAAATGTAAAATAAATAAATTGTAAAATTGCATGTACTTGATACAGAAAGAAACTATACTTGGAGTTCAATATAAGGACATTGATGTCCCTCAGAGCTCATTCATTCAGAAGTTTGACAGAAAGGATGGGGTTGGTGGGCAGAAGTTGAAGAATGAAAATGGACAATTATGGTAAGTACATAACTTCTTTATCTGATGTTGTCAATTTTCATTCTATCCTCAACTGATGGGAAAGTGTCCCCAGCTATCTATAACCCAGGTGGACTCTAAGGAAGGATACTCCTGAACACAGTTGAATTAAATTAAGTTCTACACCTGGAGACCATATCCAGTTTTGTAATGAGTAATAAAAGTATGGGGAGTAGCCCAAGTTACTGTTGCACATATGTCATCCATGGATGCTCTGAAAAGAAAAACTGAAGTTGCCATGGACCTAGTTGAGTGAGCTCAAACTAGTTGTGGTAAGGAAATACCCAATTTGCTATAGACAAATAAAATACAATCAGTTAGCCATATGGCTTAAAAAGTGACTTTTATGAATGGTTTACCCAATTTCAGTCCTGCAAAGGAAACAACTGGTCCATTTTCTAATGTCCTTTGTTCTATGCAGGTAAACACTTAATTGTCTGTGAACATTCAATAAATGTAACATTCACCTTGTTTGCAAAATCAGGGAAGAACACTGGTAAATTAATGGATTGATATTAGAGAGTCTGACACTACTTTAGGAAGGAGTGAATAGCCTATAGAGTCACTTTATCCTTGTGAAAGATAAAGTATGGAGGTTTTGAAGATAAGGCTTGAATCACTGAAATTTGTCTAGCACAAGTAATGTCTACCAGAAAAACTGTTTCCCATGTAAGATATTTAAGGTCACATTTAGCTGATGGTTCAAAGGGGGGGTGTATCACAGCTTGCAGTACCAGACGGAGATCCCATGGGGGAGTACAGTCCTTAAATGGAGGTAAAGTGCCTCACAAGAAAGCTCTGAACAATTTGTGAGAACCCACTGAAGAACCTTCTAATCAATGTGAAAATTTGATAGTGCTGCTAACCAAACTTTAATGGCTGAAGAACTAGCCCCTTTAAAAAGTAAGGCTAAAAACTTGAGAATGTTATGCATCAGAGTTGAAAAAGGCTCAACATGATTGTGCTGCCCAGTAACAAATCTTTCCATTTACTTGTATGTTTTCTTGTTGAAGGTTTATGGGAAGATAAAAATGTCAGACAGGGGAACACAGCATTGGTTGTCTGGCTATTAATGGAATTGGAGAAACCAGGCCATCAGCCTGGGATTTGAGAGGTCAGGACAAATCATGCCCATCAGGTGAGACAGTAGGTCTGGGGTCAGTTCCAGAGTCCAAAGTTGGTGAAGTAAGTGAGGCCAAAGGAAAGGAAACAAATATGTTGAGGCTATTATGGTGCAATGAGGATAACTTTGCTCTTCAACCTGACAGCTTTCTCTAAAAATTTTGGAACTAATGGGATTGGTGGGTAGGTATAAAGTAGACCAAGGGGGCAAATCATGAAGTAGGGCATCCCTTGGTGATTCCCCCTGTGAGGGATTAGGAAAAGTAGCTTCTGCATTTTTTTGTTTAGAGGAGAAGCAAAAAGATCGCATTAAGGCTAGCCCCATTGACAAAAAATAATTTCTGCCATATTCTTGTTGAGAGACCACTCAGAAAGTAAAAGAATGCACCTGCTCAGTTTGTCTGCTATTACAACAGATGAGAAATTGGATGGATGAGATTGCCACTTGCCACACTCTTGAGTGCTTCTCAACACAAGGGGTATGATGTGTTCCCTCCTTGTATGTCGATGTACCAAACTACTGACCTATTGTCTGTTTGAACTGCAACTGTCCCCAAGGAGAGAGCATCTTGCAAGGTCTGCATTGCTAAAAGCACTGCTATCATCTCTAGGACACTGATATGCAAGTTGGCATCTTTGGGGGACCAAATGCCCTGGACTGTTTTCCCCAGAAAAAGCACCCCCCCACCCCAACTGGGAAGTGTCCTTGGTTACTATGGCCTTGGGATTAGGGGGAATGAATAGATGGATGGCCTTGTAGAACCTGATCTGAGTCCACCACTGAGATCTCTCTTGCATGTCTGAGAGATTCGTATCAGAGTTGACATGAGTTGGTAAAGTACTTGACCATTGTGTTGTTAGCATCCACTGGAGAATCCTCATGTAAAATATTGCTAAAGGTACTAGTGTTATTGCTGCTGACATCGATCCTAGAGCTTGAAAGACCAAGCAGGCTGAAATCTTGGTACTGCGGATTATTTTTCTGACCTGTGATCTTATGTTTTGAACCCTTGAGGGAGGAAGTGAAGCCATCATTGACTGTGTTGAAAACTGCTCCTATGAATTCCAAATTTTGAGTTGGTTACAGTTGAGACTTGTCATAGTTTATGGTTATTTCCAGATGAGAACAAGTCTGGAGAACCTGATCTGGCGTCTTTATTAACTGATGCCTGGTTGGGGCAATAATGAGCCAGTTGTCTAGATGTAGAAACACCCAGTCCCTAAAGTCTCAAGTGAGCTGCTACTACTGTCAGACATTTGGTGAACACCCTGGGGGCTGTAATGAAACCAAAGAGTACAACTCTGAACTGGTAATAACTGGCTCCCAGCCAGAAGTGCAAGTACCTTCTGGATCATCTGTTCATCTTTATGTGATGATACACATCCTGAAGGTCTACTGAGCACATTCAGTCATCCTTGTTCAGAAAAGGGAGAATGGACTGAACCATGATCATCTGAAACTTGGTGTGTTGAAATGTGGACTGAACCATGATAATCTGAAACTCGGTGTGCTGAACTGACTTGTTCAAGTTGCTGAGATCCAAAATTGGTCTCCAGTCCCCTGTTTTCTTTGGCATTAAAAAGAACCTTGAGTAAGTTCCGGATTCTGTCTGATCTGGTGGGACCTCTTGAATTACTTTTTTTTTTTTCTAATAGCGTTTGTATTTGAATTGCTGCTTCTGCTTTCTGGCTGGGTGGAACACTGGGGATTTTCCTTAGGAATGGAGGCGGAAAGGAAAAGGCTATATATATATATATATATATATATATATATATATATATATATATATATTAGTATAGTCTCTGGAAGTAATCTTTTGCACCCAAGTATCTTTTATGTCTAGCCAGGCTCTCTGGTGCAGGGATAATCAACCCCTGATTGCCTCCAGTGGTGAGCAATTGGGCCTCCTTTCAGGAGTGCTGGTACTGTCTGTTCAAGAAGGAATCTCTTGATCCCTGGTTTTGCAGGCCTCCTCTGCTGTGGGGTTGTTGTCAACCATTGGAGTTCCCACCTCTACCCCTGGGGGAGGTTCCTCCACGTGTGTCCTGGAAAGGACCCTGGGACTTACTGAACCACATCCATTGACCACCTTATTGAGTCCTTGAAAATGATCTTTAAGGGGCTGAAAAACATACACCCACAGCAGACAGGGTGTTTTCCACCCTTCTCACACCTGGATAATATGGCCTTCACTTTGAGGCCAAACAAAGATGTGCCATCATAAGGAGAACTGATGAACAAAGACTTAAAGGGCTCCACAAATCACATAAGCACATCTAGGCAAGTCTCTGGATAGAGATGCCTGAATCCACTGCCCTCAAGGTTCCTTTGGCTACATGTGAAATGAGCATCATAGATGAATTTGAAATAGATTGCAGGGCAGCCCCAACTGAAAAGTCATGTATGACTGGACTTCTGCAGAAACTGATCCTGAGAGGGTATTTCATAGTTATGTAATCAAATCCCTCTGTAACCCTGTAAAATGTGCAAAATAATTCAGTGACCTTAATACAAAGGTCGCTGAAGCATAGACATGATTCCCAAACCTGTCCATCACCACTGACTCCTGTTAGGGGGATGAACAGTGGAACTTTCCTCACCAAGTTCCTTTTGGGTGGCTGCCACCATGACCATAGCAGCAACAGGCATTTCTTTAGCCCAAAACTCCTTATTCAACTGTGGTACCATAACCTTGTTTGGACTGCTGGGTATGGATTCAACTGTGTCAGGCTTTTTCCATGCTCTCCAAAATACCAAATCAATAAGCTTGTCGGTGGGTGGCATAACCCAGGAGGTAGATGGGCCAGTAGCAAAAGCCTCCAGGAATACCAACTCCTCAGATGAAGGGTTGCTGGACATCCAGCCACCTCTCTGTTTTTAGGATCTTAAGGATGTCTCCAAATGAGACTTCTTTAGGAGGTGATTGTGGGGAGCCTTCACATTCAAAGTCTATATCCACCATGACTGACTCTTGAGGAGAGTCCAAGTACTTCCTCTTGCACTTCTTCCTAGGGACCTCCTTAGTGGGATGCTCTGGGGATGTAACAGAATAAACTAATACCTTGGTGGGAAAGGCTGGAGGTCTCAGACTGCCTGTCCCTGTGGTAAAGAATGAGGAGGCTCCAAGCATTTATCCAACAAAGCTGGAGCACTCAGAGTAAGTTTCAGATCATAAAACATTGCTATCGTCAGATGGAGCCAGAAGGCTCTGCTCCATGGACTCTGAAACAGATGAAAGAATTGAGGAACTTGAAGTTGGGGTGTAGTCAAAGGATGGGCCTCCTGACCTGAAGGAGTAGGAGCCAATAAGACACCCGTCTGACTCTGCACCAAGAGGATCTTCCACACTGCTCTTTCCATATCTTCCTCCATCAAAATTCTGGAAGAGCAAATGGACACAATAGAGGAAGACTTGGATCAGTGACTCTCCAAAATATGAGGGCACTCTTGCAGGCACTGGATCAATGGATGGTGAATATCTTGTCCTGGGAAGAGAGATATAGGGCTGGAGGCAGTTGGATCCAATATCTTTCTTCTCGGATCTAAGGTAGTCTAGTCCATTACCTTTTTCAGAACAGAAGGTGAGGAACTTTTGGATCTTACCAGATCCAACCTACACCTCTTCCTAGATGGTTCTAAAACTGGGGTGGATGATTTTGAGACAAAGGCTTTAATTCATTACTTTTGGGGGATTGAGCCTCTGATATTGCCTCTCCAAAAGCTAATGATAGAAAAAATTAACTTATATTGAAAGGTTTACTTTCTACTAAAGCCCTGGGATTGAAATGATGGCAGATTACATCTACAAGAAGATTGTTCAAAGGCCTCCAAGGCAGTAAACACACAGTGTGGGCATCTGAAATTGGTAGTTTGTGCCCGCAATTAAACTTTTTCAGCTCAGCGGGGCCCCTTTTTTGCCATAATAGTAACAGCTATATAGAAAGAAAAAATTTAAGTAAGAATTTGTTTTTGAAAGAAAAAGGGGAGGAAGAAAACTGCTAGCAATGGTAATAAAAGGCTACATTACGTGGAGAAAGGTAAAAGGGGAAGATGATTACTAAATTACAGCAATTCAAGAAGTACACACACACAGTACAATAGACAAAGTGAAAAAAGAAGTTATGTCTTGCCATAATATACCATCTGTGTTGTAGATCTTTGTTCATTCATTGCTATCAGGACTTCGGTTCCATCCTCGGAACTGATACAGCCATTTCCAAGCTTGTGCCAGCCAAAAACTCTCAGCTTAGACCTACCCACAATGCCCCTTTCCTAGTTACTCCAGATTGAGTTTGCCCGCGCCTATATAATAGGCATAGTAATAGAAAAAAAAGTAGAAGGCTCTGTCTGAGCAAATACTCTAACCAGGAGTTCCTAAAGTCCACCAGGAGTCCAGGCAGGGGGAAATAGGGTGGGAATTAATGAGCATGGATCTATAACACAGATGGAATGTTATGGTAAGACATAACTTCTTTATCTGATGTTGTAAATCTTTGTTCATTCCTTACTATCAGGACTAAGTCCCCAGCTACTTGAGTACTCTCTGACCCTAAGGAAGGATATTCCTGAGCACCATAGAACCAAAAGATGTTCGTCCCCTGGAGGCCAAGTCTAATTTGTAATGAGTGATAAAGGTATGAGGTCTTGCCCAAGTGGCTGCTGCACAGATATCCATAGAGGCTCTGGAATGGAATGCTACAGAAGTAGCCATAGATCTTGTAGAATGAGCCTTTATTCTGGAAGGTAAGGATAGCTTATTCTGTTGGTAGATAAAGGTAATGAAGTTTCTAAGCCAGGAGGATAATGTCACTTTGGAAACAGCTTTACCCAATTTGGGTCCTGCAAAGGCCACAAACATTTGATCTGTTTTCCTGAAGTGTTTAGTCCTGTCCAAATAACAATGAAGCTGATGATGCACATCAAAAGTGTGCAAAAGATACTCCCCTCTATTAGAATGCTGAGGGAAGAAAACCAGCAGGTCAATAGATTGGTTAATGGAAAATCCAGAAATGACCTTGGGCAAGAAAGAACGGTCAGTAAGAAGGGACACCCTATCCTTGTGGAAGATCAAGTAAGGTCTCTTGACACTCAAGGCCTACAGCTCAGATACTCTTCTCGCTGAGCTAAGTGCTACTAGAAGTAAGGTTATCCATGACAAAAACTTTAAATCACGAGTCAAAAGGCTCGAAAGGAGGACTTATGAGAGACTGAAGCACCAAAGTTAAATCCCAGGGTTCTGAGGGAGGCTTGACTGGAGGTTTAATGTGTAATACTCCTTTCAAAATGAGTCATCAGGTATTGAAGGATCTTTTGAATAGACATAGAAAAAGGATCTATGTTCTGTTCTTTGGCCCAAATAGAGAACCTAACCCATTTACTAGAATAAACTTTCTGGTGGAAGCTTTGTGTGAAGCCAGAAGAATTTCACGAACAGGAGATGGGATGTCAGGCAGCCTGGCAATCATTGGAAGTGGAGTACCCAAGCTGTGAGCTTGACACTGGGATGAATCAGTCCCTGAGGATGAGATAACAGGTCTTGAGAATTATCCAGGATCCACGGGCTGTGAATCAGATGAGATCATAGAAAAGGGAACCAGACTTGACGGGGCAATAAGGATCACTTTGCTTCTCAACCTTTGAGCTTTCTAGAGAAATTTTGGAATGAGGGGAAATGGCGGAAAGACATACAGTAAAACCGGGGGCCAATCATGTGTTAAGAGGGTTCCTCAAGGGTTCCCCCCGAGGGGGTTCAGGGCAAAGTAGCTTCTGCATTTCTTGTTTAGGGGGGAAGCAAACAGATCATAGCAAGGCTTGCCCCGGCATCGGAAGATCCGCTGTTATACAGTTGAGGGACCACTCAATAGGCATAATCAGGATGTTCCTGCTCAGATTGTCTGCAATAAGGTTGGAACTCCCAGGAATGTGCATTGCAATAAGAAAGTGGTTGGAAGCTATCACCCAGTATCAAATCCTCATGGCTTCCCAACACAGGGGGTAAGACCTGGTTCCACCTTGCTTGTTGATATATCAGACTGACATGTTGTCTGACTGAACTGCAATGGTCCCAAAAGGTAGGGATGTATGCAATGCTAAGAGAACTGCCATCAAGTTAAAGGACATTTATGTGCAAATTGGCCTCCATGGAGGACCAGGTGCCTTGGACCATCTTTCACTGGAAATGCCCCCCCCACCCTAAAGTACAGTTTTGTACCTACCATAAATGTAGATGTTCGAGTGCTAATACAGCTGCAGTCATAACAGATGGGTCTCCTGCCGTCAGGCGGGTCCTCAGTCGGCCAAATTCCAAAGTCTAGGTCCGGCGTCGGTTGTCGTCGCTTCTTCCCTGACGTCAGTGCGACAGGGGTATAAAGGAACCAGCCGATGCCATTATTCATTTTTTTTTGCCCCAGATGTCAGGTGCCCCCAGAAGGAAGGCAATACATAAATTTGTGTAATAAAGCAATGCAATATGTAGTTGCAAGCAAATGCACCATAAAAGAATACCCCTAGAGGGGAAGGAGGGAGGGAAACCTGGACTGCAGCTGTATTAGCACTCTAACATCTACATTTATGGTAGGTACAAAACTGTACTATGTTCATCGTGCATACAGCTGCAGTCATAACAGATGGGTAGAATCCCAAAGCTAAGAAAGGGGTGGTAGGCACTAGGTGGAACTAGGAGGAGCCAGGATGCCCTGCAAGACTGCAGTGGCAAAGCCTGCTCTAGTTTTGGAGTATAATGGTAGGTGGTAGTGCTTGGAGAAGGTATGCACAGAACTCCAAGTGGCTGCTTCCAAAATATCTTTGGTAGGAACTCCTCTGAGGAAAGCTGCAGAGGTAGCTGTGGCCCTTGTGGAGTGAGATCTGATGCCTGTAGGTACAGTTTTGCCCTGAAAAGAATAGCAAAAGCGTATGCAGTGGGCTATCCATTTTGAGATTGTCTGTTTGGAAATTGGCTTTCCTTGAGCTCGTATAGCATAGGACACAAAGAGCTGTTCTGATTTTCTGAAAGGCTTTATTCTGTCCAAATAATAACGCAGTTGTCTGTGGATATCCAAGGAATGTAGTAATCTCTCCCCTTTGTTTTAAGGATTAGGATAAAAGGTAGGTAAGTGCATGGCCCGATTCAAAGCTAGCCTCCTAAATACGGAGGACGTAATAAGGGATCTGGGGACCCAAGTAGACCGTAACCGTAACCTCTCCTTTGATAATCACATTGCCAAAGTGGTTAGAAAATCCTTCTGTGTGGCCCACCTAATCACAAAAGGGTCTGCATCCAGATCGAAAGAGGTCATTGGGCCTCTCTATGCATCACTCAGACCCATCAGAGTACAATGCCCCATTTGGGATGTACCTTACAAGACACCTGCAACAACTGGAAAGACCACAGACGTACCTCACCAAGATCACTGGCCTCAAGCAGATGCTCTATGCAGCTCAACTGAAGAAACTCCAGCTGTACTCGGTTGC
This sequence comes from Protopterus annectens, assembly GCF_019279795.1. Lineage (NCBI taxonomy): Eukaryota > Metazoa > Chordata > Ceratodontiformes > Protopteridae > Protopterus > Protopterus annectens. The sequence goes on from NC_056739.1 coordinate 169,815,176, forward strand.
ATACCGCTTACTCAGAGGTGATCACAACCCAGACTTGATGGACATGCTTCACCTAAAGAAAACCATATCCCCTTGAGCCACATGCTCCAGGGATCTAAACCTCACCACAACAATAAATAGGACATGCTGGAGGGATAGATTCCTGTCCCAGAGAAACTTCCTATGCTCTGAAACAAGATTCCAATCTACATTAGGCAGAGCTCCTCGCTAATCCTCTTCAAGAGAAACCTTGACGAGTGGATGGGAAACAGAAAGTTTACCCCAGGGATCACTTCAATGGCTCTGCTGACAGAGGCACAGGGAACTAATCTAAGGGGGCGGCGAAAGCCAACACATTCCAGCTAGGCTTATAAATGCCTTCGGGCAGATAGCCTAGTACCAACCTATAGCACTATTCTTTTTTTTTCTTTTTTTAACTTAGCTGCTAGAGTTTAGGTCACACACAGAGCAATAATTTCCACCCAGAGCCGTCGTCCCTCTCATCCTGCCTATCTATGCTACTGAAGAGAACTTTTTGATTATGCTTTGCAAGTATTTGCATTCTTTCTCCACCTAACTTAACTTTCACATATTCACAGAACTTCTCACATCCATACTTTATTGCTAATAGTTCATTTTCTATATGAACATCTTTTTGCACATCTGTAATGTCTCTTGAGCCATAGGCAATTGGTCTATTCCTTTTGTACAGTCATAGCTCTTGTACCATTATGTCATATTTTTGCAACACAACTGGCTTATTCATATGACTGTACTTTGGAGTGTTAGTGCAATTCAGAACTCTTCTTGATCACAGCACCATTCACAGGTTACTCAAAGTACAGTTTTGTACCTACCATAAATGTAGATGTTAGAGTGCTAATACAGCTGCAGTCCTCACAGAGGGGTTCTCCTGCCATCAGGCGGGTCCTCGGTCGGCCGAATTCCAAAGTCTAGGTCCGGCGTCAGTTGTTGTTGCTTCTTCCCTGACGTCAGTGCGACAGGGGTATAAAGGAACCAGAAGACGCCATTTTCTTGCCCCAGATGTCAGGTGACCCCAGAAGGAAGGCAATACATAAAATTAGGTAATAATGCAATGCAATATAATCAAAAAACAGTAGTTGCAAGCAAATACACCATAAAAGAATACCCCCAGAGGGGAAGGAGGGAGGGAAACCTAGAATGCAGCTGTATTAGCACTCGAACATCTACATTTATGGTATGTAACAAAACTGTACTATGTTCATCGTGCACACAGCTGCAGTCCTCACAAATGGGTAGAATCTCAAAGCTAAGAAAGGGGTGGTAGGCACTAGGTGTAACTAGGAGGAGCCAAAATGCCCTGCAAGACTGCAGTGGCAAAGCCTGCTCTAGATTTGGAGTATAATGGTAAGTTGTAGTGCTTGGAGAAGGTATGCACAGAACTCCAAGTGGCTGCTTCCAAGATATCATTGGTAGGAACTCCTCTGAGGAAGGCTGTAGAGGTGGCTGTGGCCCTGGTGGAATGTGTTCTAATGCTTGTAGGTACAGTTTTACCATGAAAGGAATAGCAAAAGTGTATGCAGTGGGCTATCCATTTTGAAATTGTTTGGAAATTGGCTTAGCTCCTACTGCATAGGCCACAAAGAGCTGCTCTGATTTTCTGAAAGGCTTTGTTCTGTCCAAATAGTAACGCAGTTGTCTGTGGATGTCCAAGGAATGTAGCAATCTCTCCCCTTTGTTTTGAGGATTAGGATAAAAAGTAGGTAAGTGGATGGCCTGATTTAAAGCTACCCTGGATACCACTTTAGGCATAAAGGACGGGTTGGGTTGTAGGGAAACTCTGTCCTGATGGAAGATGATAAAAGGCTGGACAGCCATGAGAGCCTGTAATTCTGAAACTCTACGAGCTGAGGTGATAGCCAGAAGGAAAGCTGTTTTCCAGGACAAATATTGCAAATCTGATGAAGCAGCTGGCTCAAAAGGAGGCAGGGTCAGTTTTTCCAGAATGAAATTAAGATCCCAGGCAGGTATTGGTTGTTTCCTTGGAGGTCTCAAATTCTTAGCCCCTCTGTGGAACTGTCTTAAGAGAGGGTGAGAGAATAAAGGTGGATCAGTGTTGTATTCTGCAGAAATGGCTGAGGCATGGATTTTGATGGAGGAGAAAGTCCACTGCTTAGCAGTTCAGTCAAATATTGTAGTATTTGTGGAAAATTCAGTTTTCCAGGGTCCTGGCCCTTTTTCTCATTCCAGGTACAAAAACGTTTCCATTTACAAAAACGTTTCCATTTTGCGGATTAAGCTTTTCTAGTTGATGGCCTTCTGGCCTCCAAAATGACATCCTGCACCTCCTTGGAGAGTAGGGCCTGCTGTGGTGCTAAGGAATCTTCCATGCGGCTAGACTGAGTGTTTTTAGCTGACTGAAGAGTTTTGAAGCTGTGTTGAGTCAGAAGAAGAGGCATTAGAGGCAGGGTCCATGGTGGGGAACGCATCAGGCTCCTCAGGAGTGGGTACCAGCGTTGTCTTGGCCAGTCCGGAGCAATGAGGATCATCTTTGTCTGCTCTGATCTTCAATAGCACTTTGGGCAGCAGAGGAAGAGGTGGGAAGGCATAAACTGTCATTGATGCCCAGCTGAAAGAGAGAGCATCCACTCTCCAGGCCTTTGGATGGAAGATCCTTGAGCAGAATTTTGTCAATTGATGATTTTTGTGGGAGGCAAATAGATCTATGTCTGGCCTTCCCCATTCTTGGATTATTTCTGTAAAAACTTTTGGATGCAACTTCCATTCGTGTGGATCTGTCATAGGTTTATACTAGGCTATCTTCCCTAAGGCATTTATAAGCCTAGCCCAAAGTTTTGTGGCTTACGCCACCCCTTATATGAAAAAAAATACTGTGCCCATTAGTTTGTTGTGCCTCTGTCCAGCAGTGACACAGAGATGATTCCCGGGGTAAACCTACGATCTCCCATCCACAGGTCAAGATTTCTCTTGAACAGAGCCAGCGAGGTGCTCTGCCTCACATGGACCAGGATTTTATTCCACAGCATAGGGAGTCTCTGAGTGATAAATCTATCCCTCCAGCACATCTTATTTATATCCGTGCTAAGGTTTAAGTCGCTTGCTCTAGTGGTTTTGGTGGATTTGGATTTTTTGAGGTGGAGCATTTCCATTAATTCCGGGTTGGACATGGCCTTGTAGGTCAGGCACATGTCACCTCTGAGCAGACGGTATGCGACTGAACAGAGCTGGAGTTTCTTCAATCTGGCAGCATATGACAGATTTTGGAGTCCCTTTATCCTTTTGGTGAGGAACTTTTGGGGTCTCTCCAATTGCTGCAGATGTCGGGTGAGATACATCCCGAATGGGGCATTGTACTCTATCATTGGTCTGATACGTGAAGAGTACAGGGGAACAATGACCTCACTAGATCTGGATGTGAATCCCTTCATGATCAGGTGGGCAATGTAGAAGGTCTTTCTAACCACTTTAGCAACGTGAGTGTCAAAAGAAAGGCCACTGTCAACCTGGGTCCCCAGGTCCCGGATAACCTCTTCTGTGCTTAGTGGATTGCCACCTATATGGTAGCTTGGGGTTACCTTGTTTTTCCCGAAGGGTATGACTATACATTTTTTGGCGTTTAACTTCAGGCCATGGCTCTGGCACCAGCTGTTTCCGTGAGTCCCTTCTGAAGGATATCCGTGTCCGATGCACTTTCCACTATGGCGCCCAGTTTGCAGTCGTCTGCAAACTTTGTCAGCCAAAGTCCTCCCATGTTGGCCTGTACTTCTGAGAAGTAGATGCCGAACAATAGGGGGCCAAGGACCAAGCCCTGTGGGACACCACTTGTGACCAGCTTGGAGTCTGACATAGCGCCAGCAACTCTAACCCTGTGGGTTCTGTCCTTAAGCCAGTTTGCAACCCATCTTGTGACATATGGGTTTACATTTAAGCTGGTAAGTTTTTCTACAATACCCGAGTGGGGTATTGTGTCGAACGCCTTTGCAAGGTCAAAGTACGCTGTATGGACTGCCTTTCCCTCATCAATGGCCTTGGTGACTGTTTCGAAGAAGTAGACCAAGTTCAAAAGGCATGATCTGCCCTTGATGAAGCCAAACTGGGTCGGGTCCAATGTCTGCAAGTCCCCTATATCTTTGTTTATGAGCTCCATTATGATCCTCTCCACAGCTTTGCAGACTAGACTTGTTAAGCTTATGGGGCGGTAATTACCAGGGTCCGTAGAGGCACCGCCTTTGTGGAGTGGGACCACAGTTGCCGTATGCCACTCTTTGGGCACGTATCCTGTGGTAAGGTGGAGATTAAACAGCTGCCTTATGTGCGGGTTTAATTCCTCATTTAGCTCGTGTAGCACACAGCCGGGGACACCATCCGGTTCCATTGATGCTGTGTTTTTAGCTTTAGAGAGAGCAGCTTTCACCTGCGCATTTGAGATGTCTGGGAGGCTACACTCCGCTGGGATAGTTATCTCTCCTTTGGGGGGGAGAGGGGGGTGAAGTTTGCACTGAACCCGTCTGCCAGTATGTTGGCAATGTCTGTGGGTTCAGTGATTTTTGTATCATTTTGGACTAATTCTGAGCATATCTGGGTGTTTCCACCCAGGTTCCTAACATAGCTGAAAAAGGCCTTATGATTGTCCTTTGAATCCATGGCAATTTTTCTCTCAAAATTGGCCTTAGTTGATTTTATGAGTGCTGGTATTTTTTTTTACTAATAATGATCAGGGGTGACTTCCCTTTTATGGATTTTGTTCTATCATGTAATAGCTTTCTCCTCTTATTGTAAAGTTTAATGGCTGGGGTCCACCAGACTGGACGTTTGCCCTTTGTGGAAAGAGTCTTGGTTTTATTTGGGATTGCCTGATCCATGCAGTCCTGGAGGTGTTTATAGAAGGCATTTGTAAGGGCTTCCGCAGCTTGGGTTGTTGTTTCCACTGGCTCAGGGGCCTTGAAGGATACCACACCAGTCTTGAGTAGTGTGAAGTTTGCTTTAGATAAGTTCTTCACTGTGGTCTTTTTTGTTTGGGGTGGGGGCGGGATGTGGATTTCCAGTGAGATTAGTTTATGATCAGTATCAGCAATGAGGGATATACTTCCGGTGTGGAGCATTTTGTCCCCATGTTTGTGATAATGAGATCTAGTATATTTTCTCCTCTCGTGGGAACAGTGACTAGCTGTTCCATGGCATTTGAATTTATGAACTCCAGGAACCGTTGGGCTAGAAAGTTAGGGCTTGAGTAATGTTCCCAGTCTGTATTCGGGTAGTTGAAGTCACCCAATATGATGGTGTTTGGAGATACATTTATACCCTCCAGTGTCTTCAGGAAGGCTGTGTGGGGTTCCTGAGTTTGAGAGGGTAGCCTGTAGCATGCTACAATTTGTAGAGCAGTTTTGCCTATGGTTAGTTGCACCTGGATGGTTTCCGAGCTTATGCGTTGCCACCAACCTGGAGGTGTGGGTATCCTTTATGAATATGGATACACCCCTCCTTTTGTGGTGTGGTCCGGTTTTGGGGCCAGAACGCATGATATGAGGTAAAACCTAATAGTGCCGGGTGCTCTCAGGAGCCTTGAACCAGGTTTCAGTTACAGCACAGACATCAATGTTCTCCATACTGAGAAGGGCCTCGAGTGCATTTTGAGATTTAGACTTCTGGCATTGAGCAGCATTACCCTCAGTTTCTTCCCATTTTTGTTTTCTAGGGTGGTAGGCTTAGAATTTGAGCCATGCCTAAAAAGGCACTATGGGGTGGCAAGAGCCTTAGCCAATATCCGGAATCCCAGGGTGACAGGTGCAAGCCGTCCCTTGCGAAGCAGCGTGGCTTGTCAAGCATGTCATCCCAGGCAGACAGACACTGGATCCCCTTTGAATGACACCAGACATTAAGCCAATTGTTAAAGCTGATCATCTTGTCTCTATATTGTGGCATCATTCTTGGTGAAGGAAGGATACTGCTCAGGGTCAGGGTCATACCTGCCTGGGCTACATAATCAGAGAGCTCCTCTATGTCTCTTTTCATATAGTCCAGGGAAGTACGTCTCAGGTCGTTCACACCAGCATGGACAATGACTGTGTCATATTTGTACTTGCCGTGGAGTGACCCGAGTGCTTGTGTTATGTGGCGGATTCTAGCGCCCGATAGGCAGCTTACTGTGACCCACTCCTTGTTCAGCCTGGTGAGTGGGACGACAGTGTGTCTGACTATGGAGTCACCTATGACAAGTATGTTTGGTGTTGTATTTGGCCTTAAGGGCTGTGACTGCTTTGCACACTGATTTTGTGGTTTATGTGTTGCTTGCGGGGTGTCTTGAGGTAGCAGTTGTTTAGGTGTCTGCTTTGGAGGCCTCTGCGGTTTAGGTAAATTTTTACTCAGAGCCTCAGAGTATGTCTTTGTGTGTTTATGTGTTTGATTCAGTGGTGTGGTAGCATTATGTGAGGCTGGTTTTGTGGTGTGTGTAGTTGCCTTCTCCTCCTGTCTGGTCTTGCCAGTCCTGAGTTGAGAGAGCTCAGCCTCCAGTTTGGCTAAATAGCTGCATCTCTCGCAAGTATTTGTGTTATGTGGGAGGAGGAGAAGGTTGTCTGTGTATATGAGGCAGTTATAACATTGCCTCAAGATTCCCAGATTCACCAGCTGGACCGGAGAGGAGATTGACAACTGACCTTTGAACATGCTATAATAATATTGGGAATTCCTTAATAATTGAAAACAAGGGCCAGTGGAGAGTGAGGGTGTAGTGCTTTTAATTTTTAGTGCTGACTTATATAATTGCTTTAGTGAGCAAGTGCCAGGTAACTTGAGTGCAATGTGTTACAAGTAACTAAATGCAAAAACGACAAACAGTAACTTTCTTTCAAGTGAAACAAGGAAAGAAGTACAGTAAGCAATGCAGATATCACTAGTGATCCACAGAAGCGCTGAGAAGCCGCGCATTAGGTGGAATTAGCGTTCCAGGGAAATAACAAGCAAACAAACAACAAGCATATAAACAAAGCTAGATTCAGCAGGCCTGGATCTAGTCTATGCTACAGCAAACAAGGTGTACCAATTTCAGTAAGATACAGTTAAAATATTCAGGCACTATAAACCTTTAACCAGAAATTCCCAGCTCAGAAGGGCAGAGTCCAGCCTCTTCTCCCACAAGAGTGCAGACCACGAACCTTCCTAATGTAAAATAACTGGCCTGAAGCCCAAGTGCTTAAACCAGGACTAATACACTTGGACACTGGGCTCTCAATCAGCAGTTCCCAACTTAGAAGGATGAAAGCTACCTGTCCTGCCACCACAGTGCTTGCCACAAACCTTCCTAATGTAAAACAACTGGTCTGAAGCCCAAGTGCTTAATCCAAAAGACTTAGAATGATAGCTACAATTTAATCAAGTTACAACCAAGCAGTAATAAATACAATTGAATACCTTAGAGAATGTCTGGATTAGTGCTCAAGTTACACAAAGCTAGATCCAGCAGGCCCGAATCCAGTCTGTCACAGCAAACAAGGCGCACCAACTTCAGTAAGAAGCAGTTCAGATATGTATGCACTGTAAGCCTTTAACCAGAAATTCCCAGCTCAGAAGGGCAGAGTCCAGCCTCTCCTCCCACAAGAGTGCAGACCACGAACCCTCTTAATGTAAAATAACTGTCCTGAAAGCCCAAGTGCTTAAACCAGAATTAATACACTTTTAGAATAACTGACACTGAGCCCTCAATCAGCAGTTCCCAACCTAGAAGGATGTAAGCTACCTGTTCTGCCACTACAGTGCAGACCACAAACCCTCGCAGTGCAAAACAACTGGTCTGAAGCCCACCAAAAGGCTTAGAATGAGTTACACCAAGCAGTAATAAATACAATTGAGTATTTTTAAGATGATGCAAAAGTAAAATGAAGTAGGTAGAAACACAAGTACAG